>NW_021163076.1:1037500-1187500 GCF_004324835.1 Dendronephthya gigantea
GTGCGGCATGTGGCGCATCTTGGTTTAGTGTTCAGTACATGTTTGGTTACAGACCACTTGCAAAGATCTCTGTCCAGGCTACTTCCACCTTGGCGTTGGTCACCTCCTTGACCTTGGCTACTTCTTTGTTGGGTGATACTTCCTTGGCTCTTGTCTGGCATGCCCGGTGCACTTTGGCTGGGATAAAAAATAGTATCAAGTTCGTGGGCTGTGTATCCCGCTGCTGTAAAAGAAAGCTGTCGTCGCTTACACGAAAACGATTGAGTAGTAACCAGATTATATGGCTACACACATCGCGATCATTACAATACCGACAAGAACAGTTGGGAAAGGTATTCATGTCAATGTCATAGTTGACACCTGAGATGATACCAGAGTGAAATGGCGTTCGTATTTTCCTGTAGATAGTTCACTCTTTACAGTGAGAGATTTAATTTTTTTGCAATATCTAGAACTCTAGTAAAGTTCCTGCTGCGGGTCTTCCTTGTGGGGCACGGACGTTTTAATGGTTTAGATGGTTTGAAGGTCCAGGTGTTTGCTTCGTTTTACTGTAATGGCGAGGTGGATCATGTCGGTGGGAGGCTTGTTCGTCAACAAATGATTCATGTGTTTTCGGCAGTGGAGCATCCTCAGCGCGTTTGGTTTCTATGTACCCAAGAAGCTCATCGCTGAATGCTTGGGCGCGCTTCTCTTGATCAGCGTATGTTCTCTTTGAAAGCTCGTTTTTATTCGGACCTTTCTCGCTGTACGATCCACGCTCGTAGGCTTGAAGATTTGCACGCAGTTGTAGATTTTCTGCGACGTCCTGTCTTGCTGCATCCAAGAGATCAAGATGAACAGTACCACTGTTCTTCCAGGAGGAGTGACTACTTTCCGCTAGATTAGTTCTTGGTGCATTTAAAGACGGTCGAAAAGCACGAAACACGTGCCATTTTCTCCTTTCCACCAGCTCCACCAATTGACAAGATCCTTCATTGGATACTTCTGTTGGAACATTTCCAAACGGTCTTTTGCAACCTCAAACATATTGGGAGTAGCACTCTTTAAGATTGCTGAAAATTAAAAAAACGTTGTCACTCAAATGTTTACATTACTGTAATCATTCATTATGAGCTTGATAGCAAGCCACTGTCTTTGGCAAATACATTTATGTCACTTCCTATGACATTATAAACCTAAAAAACCCCATATAATTTATTGTATGCACAATGCAAACGTTCAAACACTCATCATAAACATGTCCAGTGCTTTCCGTGTGATTGTCCCAGTACATATAGTACTGTACTGGACATGTTGCCCAAAGTAAACGTCCCTGACGGAATCATTATTATTGTATTTTTCAATGTCTTGAATATATCAGGTGCAAACAAATTAATAGTTACCATCTGAAATATCAACAAATTCTTTGCTGACATCAGCACCATATGTAGATTCGATAGCAGTTTTATTCCGCTTGATGGTGAATTTCCAGTGCTTTTCACAGCTAATAGTCCGGTCAATAATACCGTCTTTCAACTCTTCTGGAATAGATGACCACCATCCCCCTCCCTCATCTACCATAATGCCACTCGGATTGAAAATGTATCGATCATCCCCAGATATTTCTCTTAGTGCTTCATTTAGAATCCTCCAGAATATCCTGATGTTTTCCTTGCTTTCAGTCTCTGTCTCCATAGTAGCAAGCTTTACAATTTGTCGCAGAAGAGGGTGATATACCTGTCAATGTAAATAATAAAGGCTTACTGGTCTTTCACATACGGTATCTACCTGTCTAGCTAGTTTACCTTTTTTGTATCTCCTAATGCTAGACTAGTATAGGTCACAAGAACATGAGCACAAACAACCCAAAATACAATACAAATATCTTCTGCAATGTCTACGATGCTGTGACTGAAATAATAATTATATACCCAGGGTGTCCCAAAAAGGGGAGTTCCCGTTTCAAAAGACTACGGTAGTAAAACATGGCTAAAAATCATAGATTTCCATGCACTAATTTCACCGCAATTAGTATAGCTCTCCCTGCATGCATTTCTTAAAAATATTGTAAAAACTATCTCTGTCAAACTATGACACCACACAGGGTTAGGCAACAAAAATTCGAAAGGAAATTCGAAGTTTAATATCAAACAACATAGCTAAATTACAATAATTCACCACATCTAAATCTATAGGTTCGTGCAATCGTTGGTCGATAATTAGAAAGAGAAAATCTTTGAATAGTCAAGCTTAAAAGTTGGACTCCGCTTTTTTGAGACACACTGTATGTAACATTCAAAAACTCATTAATAAAACATAAGCATATAAAACCTCACGTTCATTAGTATTATCTATATAAAATTTCACATTAATTAAATATTCATGGTCGGTTGTACGAAACCTGGATAGCGCTAACCACCGGATAGCGAATTTTTCAGTCTTCCTAAAGTTGTCCGTTGATTCAAAGAACCCAGATTAAGCTTTAGTATTTATAAAACAAAGGTTGTTTTTCTTCATCGAAAAATTTGCTATCTGGTTGATAGCGCTATCCGGCTTTCGTACAACCGGCCCCAGGCGGCGTTTTGGAAGAACTACCAATTAATTATCATGTCTAATATGATAAAACGCTCCTTCGCGTGTTACAAATAGTGCATATATACAAGTTACAGTATGCATCTTACCCAAAGAGTTAAAGTGACATAACCAGGACAGCGCTTGTGGTTGCCATCTGCAAAACAGACCTCCGTCTTCAGTAATCCATCTGCATCCTTGTCCATGGCTAGAGCCACTTGAAGCTGGACTTCACTACTCTTGAAAACATAGGATGGGCCACACGACAGCTTGCCATTCGCGGCCCGGTAGATAAGGAACTTATCCAACTTGTCTGTTGTAGCTTTGTATTTGGCCAGGGCATCAAAGCTATGTCCTGAAGAATTCATACTTTTCTTCACTTTTTCTTTGACACGGGATACCTGTTAAGAACATACAGTACTATATATCTACTGTATTTTGAACCTATACAAAAAAAACTAGAACTGTGGCTGAGATGTACGAAACTGTAATTAAGAGGGTTAGCAGGTGCTGAATAAATAAGCCAAATATTATTATCATAACCTTTGTGTAGGGCCGTTTATAACAATGTTTGCTTATTTATTCAGCAACCTACCAACCCTGGTAATTAAGCAACTCAGTTGTAATACAGAGATCGGTTTTATTCACGCAATTCTTGCAACGCATCTGTATAATCTTTTTTAGCAGACTGTTAAATTAAAACATATATTTCTCGTTACAAAATATAATAATGCTTTATTTCAAGTCTTGCAAAACAGTTTTGTTTAAGTTTAACACTTAAACAGTACCTTGTTTGGAGTTAAGTCAGAAGCTAAGATCATGACTTCGTCAAGACTCTTTCCTTCCTCCACTGCTTGAATGAGTTGGCCACTTGCATAGGCCATCGGGCCTAGTTTCTTGATGGTTTGAAATTTCGAAGTTGCATCTTCAAGGGTTTCTGAAGAAATAGTACTGGAAGCACGTGGAACACATGTGTGAATACCATGATGGTAAATAATTACCACTCCACCCTCGTCATTGAACTCCCATACTTTACTTGCTTGACATTCAACAGCAACGGCTGCTGATCCACAGCTGTGACAAACGCTCTCGCCGAATTTAGTTTAAAAATGTACCCTGTTTCTTTTAGAGAACTGTTTCAAATAGGAGCAATCATCGTTTATGCATTTTGAAGAGCCTTTGCATCTAGCTAATCTGCGAATTCCATGGAATCCACTTCTTCTAGAAGTCATAAATCCTCCCCATGGTCTACCATCTTTGGATGACTTCATTCTCGCTTCTTTTTCAAATGGAAGTTCAAACTTGACTAGGCCATTTATATCAAATGGCAGCTGCTGTACCTTTTGGCACTCTACGTCAGCCCAAAGATGTGGCACAAGGGCAACTTTGATATTCCTGCAAAGCAATAATTTAACTATTACTCACACTAAATCAAATTGAATATTTAAATTCATGACCATTCCATTCAATCTCATATGTAAGGAGAAAAAAAATAGCAAGTGTAAACAGGCCTTTAATGTAAAAAAATCTCTCAAGTTCTTAACCCACTAAAGCGCAAGTAAAATAAAAAGAGAGTAAAATAAATCGCGTGTCGTTAACCAGTCAAGAGTCTCCCCTTGATGAGTAAAATCGTCTGGCGTTAGACAGAGTAAAGTCAGGATGGCACTGTGGCGCAATGCCGTTTAATGGGTTAACTTACTTAACAGGGCGAGGTAAGTCTTCCTCTTTACTCATCATCTCACTATCACTATCACAATCAAAACTAAATAAAAGAAATAGACACTGAATTTAAAACCAACCAATTCATATTCAATTTAAACCTTACAGAATATAATATATATATGATGTTGAATATAATATATATATATGATGTTGAATATATGTTGTGTTGGAAAGATTACTAAGACCTTGTGAGTAGGCTAACCTTTTGCTCTCCTCCAATTTTAAGTCAAACAGCTTTCGTCCTGCTCCCATTTTTCTCTTCCCGCTTTCGTCTGGCTCTTTCACGGGGGAATCGTTTATCTAATTAAATTTTTGACATTTTGACCATCTATTATGCTCTGATTATTTATCTGTTAATTGAATTTTTTCACTTGTAAGTCCTATTTGTGCGTTGATACAGCTCTATTTAATACTTGTGTTTTGTGATGATTAATTTTGTCACAGTGGCACTTTAAAAGAGAAGAGGTAGTAAACATAGTGTCCATGAGGGTCTGACAACGAGATTATGCAATTTGTTTACGAGTATGTGAGTACAAACAAAAAGTATAAACTTTTCCACAGCGTTTTTCCTACTTTGGAATGCCCATGAATGAGCAAAAACATATATACTAGAAATTCCAAGGAAGGGGAGAAGTAACTGGATAAGCTGGATATCCTCAACTCCTCATGTGCAGACCTGATGTCTCAGGAATAGAAAAATCCTGCATTCTGAGAGACTATTTCTATTCAAATTTCCCTTTTTCTTTATTTAAGGGTCCCCTTTCAAATCAGGGCTGAGGGCAAATTTCCCCCTGTGCCACCCCACCCCCTCTGGGCACCCCTGTATATAATTAAGCTTTTCATACTTCTATGCAAAATTTGCGACAGGTTTTTCTCTCTTTTTCATCATCACTTAGAAAACAAAATGGACAGATGTTAACATAGTAATAAGAAAATATAAATGTAATTAACATTGGTCAAATGTCATGGAGTATACTTTGTAACATTTTGCTTACCTAAGTGTTAGGTCAACCATAGAAATATCCTAAAGAACAAAGTTCAACAAAGCTTGATTTGTCATTTCTATTCATAAAAATATGAAATATCAATGAATAAAAACACATAGTTATCTAATATTAACCTTTTCCTCACTTGAACCAGAACTGTCATAAATTCCTTCAAAATAGAAAAGCTAAATCAAAACAAATCGGCGTATAGCTTATATAAATACGAGTTATAAACACACTAAGTTTCTTAAACATATTAAAATATGGGCATATATTATTAGAAATAACCGGATGCAAAGAGATTAGAAGCTATTGCCCACCTTCGTACATGCTGTCGTCGTCCGCCATGTTCGGTAGGTAACAGTCCAGTAACACTGATCTATATTACAACACTGTAAAGATTACATGAAGTACGTACCATTCAGTGACTCGGACATTTGACTCGGGCTCGGATTTGACTCGGACTCGGTTTTGACTCGGTTAACCGACAAACTCCACAGCATAAGTATTAAAACTTGCTTATATCGCCCATTTCATTTGTTGATTAATTTCAAATAGTTAAATTTAAAAACGTTTGGGCTAAACCATAATAGATTTTAGGCGTATGGAAATTTAAAATGGCTTTTGTATCGCAAAACAGAGCGGATATTGATACACCCTGCATATTTAATACCTTGTATATATTTAATGACTTGTACATACATGGAAATGTTAATATGCACACATTTGTATTTTTGAATATGAAATATTTATATCCCATTTGCTTCAAAAAGATCAAAATATTAAATGCTAAATTATGCTTCCTGTAAACACTGAAATTGAGCATAGGAATTATGCTTAAATTCACAAATAGCATGTCGAAGCAGTGGAACAGGGATACAAACAGAACATATTGATTTATAACAAGATCTCAAGGTTTAGTTTCTTTATAATATTTGAATGAAACTGGCAAAAGTTGTGCTTCAGTTTTGAATGAAACTGACAAAAGTTATGCTTAAGTTTCATGAAAAATGTAACACATGGATCGAAAATGAATCAGCACCCCTTAACTACTGGTGATGGAAGGAAATGGCTGAGATATCTGAAATGCAAGGGACTTGATAGATCAGGTTGTATAGAAAAATAGTAATCGAAGACCAATATAGTCATTGCAAATGTCCCATTCCCAAAATTCCATGTTTAGACGTATAATTAAAATAAAAATTTTACTCAAGTTAGTTTAAACTCACAGACAATGTGTATATTGTAGAAACATATGTGTATGTAAACTACTGATAATATATTCAAATCAAGACCTAACATATAAATATATAAGTTCAAAGTCATATAAGATTCTTTAATTAAATGATATGAAATATATACCATTTTGTCAAATAACAAGTGTCAATTGTCATTAGGAAGCTTTAACATAATTTAACAGAACTTTATACTTTTTTTGTTTTAGTTTATTTTATGTAACTGTGCAGTTCCTATAAACATAACTTTAGGATAGTTAAATGATTTTCTTCTGGATAGTGTCATAAACAATGTCCAGTTCATCAATGTCTGCTATCAATTGATTGATAAGCTTTTCTGGTGTCATTTGATCTAGCGAGTCATCTGTGGAACATCTAGCTATGAGCTGATGCTCAATAATGTTGAAGGCTGTCAAATTGAATTCGTACAGGAAGAATAACATCCGATATGCTAGCTAATAAATAATCAAGGGGCATAAAAAAGAAGTACTTTGAAAACGTTAAAAAATCTTTCTCTCCTTCCAAACTAAGCTTTATGTTATCAGACGATTTGTACCACCACTCTGGAACCTTACTCTCTTTTTTGTTCTGTCCACCTATTCTGTTTTTTAAAAATCATGCATTTCCTATCTTTTGTAAATATGTTTTTATATAGGTTATTATTCTGTCGTTAAAAATGTATTTAAATTAATACAATAAAAAAATTAAATATATTGTGCGAAAAAACCAATTTCGTGAATTAGACTGGCTAACATATGGCATATATTTAGAAAGTAAAATTATATATAAGCATTAGTTTATATTGACTCGCCACTATAGCAGCCTGTAGTTTGACATTGAATCAAACTTGAATTTTTTTGCCAAACCATAGCTTCATTGCAGCCAATGATTTGCAAATGTTTTAGAGGCTACCCACATGTACGCATTGCGTACCTATTTTTCTCGCAGGGTCGAGATTTTTCTCGCAGGGTCGAGATTTCTCTCGGGCGGTCGAGATTTCTCTCGGATAGTCGAGATTTTACTCGGACGGTCGAGATTTTTCTTGGACAGTCGAGATTTTTCTCGCAGGGTTGAGATTTTTCTCGGACAGTCGAGAATTTTTTCCATGGTCGAGATTTTTCTAGGACAGTTGAGATTTTTTTCCACAGTCGAGTTGGTCGAGATTTTTTTCGCAGGACCTCGAGATTTCTTGACTGCAGTATTTCCCGCGGCTGCTAAATGTAGCTGCCAAATGTAATTAATAAACATGGCCACACCACAAGGGAATCCAAGACAGATATTATCGCAAATTGTACAACGAATTGGAGACTTGTCACAAGCGTTAGTAAGTGATCAATTGGCAGAAGTGAACATTGTTGATTCTAACAACACTTTAGAAGAGGAAGTAAGATCAGTTTTTACCGGACATCGTGCAGGCTCTGCACACCACAGTCGGTCGAGGACAATCACCCCTCCTCCCACTGTTTAATAGTTCCAGAAATACAACGACGCCTTTATACAATGTGAGAAGATATTTCAATAATCAAAGAAGGGCCATTACAAACAGGCGATCTTTTCGCTCAAGTTCAACACCACATGCGACTTCACACCGTCCTCCAAGGGCGGGGCGTAGAGGGCCCATTTACACGCGACTGGCCCATTTACACGTGACTTGATTCTTCTCTCTGGACCAGACGATAAAAATGTCCCACATCAAGGAACAAAACTATTTCTGCAGGAAAACGGGCATATTATCATTGCATTTCAATTAATAAAAGAATGGAGTGACATTGAAGTTATACTGCAAATTGCTGAAGCTCTCAAAGATAAAATACCCACTGGGGTTGATTTCGAAATTCTACATTCGGTGCATACCACACTTGTTGCACCAACTCTCGCATCAGGCCAAAATTTAAATGGCTTGCTGATGTGTCGCATTTTCAGGGATAATAAACCTGTATATGTGAGACCGTCTATACAAATTTTGAAGGAAGAAAGTGTCAGATACAGTGAGTATCACTCGATATTATCAATGTTAATACACCCATATCATATTAAATCACTGTGTATAAACATAGCTGTCTGTATAAATTATATTAATTATGATGGCACTGATCGCTTGATAACATATAAATGGCCAAGTGCTGTACATTTCAATCCCTTAATGTGAGGTCCACTCTAAAGTCATATAAGTTTATCCCAAATAAATTAATTTGGATTTTATATAAAATTTATAGTAAACTCAAATGTCATTTCAACGCAATTACTGGAGCAAAATCATCATCCAAATGGTAAAATAATTATAAAGAAATGAATCATGCTTTACAATAACACTGTAGTACTTTAATAATTGATGACTATTTTCAAGAAGTTGTCATTTATTACTGATTTTCCAAGTCTTCATCATTTGCCTGTGCATAATTTGAGCAATACAAAATACCAAGGAAAGAATAATACACCAACAAAGTAACTGATACTTTCATTACTAAACGTAGTCGAAGAGTATTAAAATGTGACTGCACTAATTATTAAACCAACTTTCAAGTATAAACTTATATAACATGAATGAAACAAAATCAGCAGAAGACACAAAGAAAAATCTCGACCAACTCGACCGTGAAAAAAATTCTCGACCGTCCGAGAAAAATCTCGACCCTGCGATTAAAATCTCGACCCTGCGATTAAAATCTCGACCGTCTGAGTAAAATCTGACAAAAGTGTATCGAGTTTCAATTCACTATTCGAGAAATATAAATCAATAGTCTAGTTCCATAATTCGATGGACCAGGGTAATATATCGACGGTTCAGACAAATAAATTGACTTACGAGTTAAAAAAATAAAGTGTCGAAAAACAAATCGACTGTCAAGAAAGCGATCAGCAGGCGAGAAACATATCATTAGTCGAGAAGGATAATCATAATCCGAAAACAGTCGAGGCGTAAAGCGAGTTTTGCAAACGGTAAACATAAGACGAGAAGTGTGACTGTACATGTGGTCAGCGGTAACACCGAATACTAGGCTCCATACTTCAAGTTACTTCAAGTAGTAAGTAGTTCGAAAGTTTAACATCAAACATGGCGTTGTCTTCAGATTCAGATATAATTAGGCAACTTGTAAACAGGATTGGAGAACTTTCTCAAGCAATTTCACCGCCTGATACAAGCAACAACGCAATAAACGGAGAGATCTGGAGCTGTGCCAGTCACTAGGCCTGCCACAGTCGCCACTAGGGGTGGCGACCAGGTTCCAAGAATAGGGCAACCTTATCCAACTATATACAGTCACTGCTGAAAAGGTTGTCCATCGTATATACCATTATATGTATCACGTGACTAATTGGTATGCATCAACACGCGTGTGTTTTGTCGGGTAGTTTGCGTGTTTACTCTGGTCCATAACAAAGTGCGCACGTAACTGTAATAATAAGGCAATCACTGCAATAGCCAAGTATCTGCCTCCTAATAATGATTTTCAATGCATGATAACAACAATGGTTGATGGCATTAAATTGGGTTGTGGGTACTGGTACTGGTTGTTTAAGTTTGAGCAAAGTTTGCACACGCACACACACACACACACATATATATATATATATATATACATATATATATATATATATATATATATATATATATATATATATATATATATATATATATATATATATATATATATATATACATATACATATACATATACATATACATATACATATACATATACATATACATATACATATACATATACATATACATATACATATACATATACATATACATATACATATACATATACATATACGTATAGGTATATGTATATATACATATACGTATAGGTATACGTATAGGTATACGTATACGTATACGTATACATATACGTATACGTATACATATACATATACATATACATATATATATATACATATACATGTATGTATATATGTATATATATATATATATTTAATTATATATATATATATAATAAATGATGGAGATGAGTTATAATAAAGGCACAATATGTCAAATATATCAGTTAATTTGTTAAAATGCATTAAAACCGTGTTAAAGTATATAGTTCAACAGGTGTTAATTGTGCCGTTAATGAAATAATTGTTCCCTCCTGACAAGCCAACAGGTTATAAACTCATAGTTAAGTAATTACCATTAGTACAAAGTTTTGTTTTTTGCAATTCAAATAAGTAATTCACCTTTATTACAGTCAGGGCTAGATTTTCTAGGGGGGGGGGCATTGGGAGGTGGCACATACACCCCCCCCCTCCATTATCAAGAAGGTTGGTTGGGCAAATTGTAGGAACTCTTTAGGCAAGTTTCTGGGGATATGAGAAAAATACAATCTAATGTACTGACAGAAAAAACAGAAGAGTAAGTCAGTGGTGAATATGATTGAATCCTATTTTATAACTTGCATATTTTAGCTTGAAATTTAGAATAAACACTTTAATTATGTCTACAGTTTATTTTATACTATGAATATTAATATATAATTGCATGATACTTATTGTTTTATACCTCACTGATTATAAATCTTAGATAATAGTAACAATATGATGGTCCAGACTAATATATGTAATTGTTCTAGTCAGAGTGCATCTCTTTCAATTCATTTGCATTTTACTTTTAAAGAACCAACAGCAATTACCAACATTTGACAATCAATTAGTGCAAGGTATTTCAATATGTAAGTACATATTGTGTGGATTTTACAAATTGGAATTGAAACAAATCTACTTCCTTATAGTTCTGGATGACCATGAAGAACAACAACAAAGAACACAAAGTGTACCAATGCCAGTTGGTATGAACAAATATTATTTTTGTAACTTGAATGGTTGAGTAAATGAGTGCCATATATCTGTTTAACCAACTGAATTGGGTTGAGGCCAAGAGTAAAATGTCATTATTTTTTTAACTGTAGTTGTGGATGAATGGCAGCCCACTTTGGGTCTGGAAAATGAGTTAGAACCACCAGCTCAATTGCCACCTGGTAATATATATAAATAGAGCTAAAATATAAAATAGGTTCTATGTTCATTAGATATGCTACAGCCTACATGCTAAAACGCAATTTACCTTCTATCCTTAGTTGAACAGCACAGGAATCAAAATGAAGAATTTAAGTCAGTAATGATACACAGGACCACTATTCGTGCTGATCTTATTGACATTTTTAGCTGCCCATATATACTGGACTTTGTAGTTCTTGCAACCGTAATAAATGCAAATGGAAATGAAGAAAAAGGCCAAGGAAAAGGTGTTATGATGGATGTCTTAACACATTTCTGGCAAGAATTTTTCACAGCATATTCTGCAGGGAGCAGTGAGAAGACCCCTTTTATAAGACACAATCTCCAAAAATCACAATGGGAAGCGATTGCTAGAATCATAGTTTATGGGTACAGAATTCATAACTACTTCCATTGAAGCTGTCGAAATTAATTGTGTGTACATGCTTATTCGGCGAAGAGTGTTTAAGCAAGTACTTTTTGATGACATCATTCCACTCATATGTTGCTTTTGATGACCTGGGAAGTGCTCACGAAGTGCCTTGAAGAAAATTTTAACCCAGCAGATGAAGACGTGATAGATTTTCTGACAATGTGGAAATGCTGCAAAAGGCCAACAAAAGAAAACATCGAATCAATTATTTATGAGTTGGCACATCAAGAACTGGTGCAAAAGCCTAGATATATTGTGAACTGCTGGACTACAATACTCCACGAGCTCCAAACTGATCCTGCTTTCCAAACTCCTGATGCACTATCTGAATTCTATGAAAGTAGGAATCCGACAGCAAAGAAGGTCATAAAATTGTTCAAAAGCAGCCCATCAAATGATGTAGAGATACAAACTCTTAACCACCTGAAAAGGTACATTAAATCATTAGAAGGAAGAAAACTAGAAAGATTGTTACACTTTGTGACCGGAAGTGATGTCATCTGTTTCTCAGAAATTGAAATAACCTTCAACAATCTTAGTGGAAAAGCACGTCATCCAGTGGTACACACCTGTGGTCCCCTATTAGAACTTCCCACAACCTATGAGTCCTACACGGATATGGCTAAAGAATTTGCTAACATTATGAGAGAGGAACAAGCATGGTCCTTTGATATCGTTTAATTATCAAACTTCTGACCATGTTTTAGAGAAGACATAATTGACATTCAATGTTAAAAAGTATGGTTTTTATGCAACTTGTTATATATTATATTCAGAAAGCTATGGATTCTATGGTTTTTATGCACATTGCATCCTGTTATTATTCATGTAATATATATTAATATTTGCTGTTGGCATCATTTAAATAGTTTAAATTAGTAAATGTTGTCTTTCGTTATATCCATAAAATAATTACATAATTAAGGTGAATTAAATCTGTGAACTATGTCCACTGTTCACACTTACATTGTATGTTGTACATCGTACATTTTAAACACTACAACTTGATCATCTTGATGTTGTGAACCCATTAACAATATCAAGTACCCTCAAGAAGTAGTCAATTCCATTATTCCCATCATTGTCAAGCGGATTTACTGTACTTTCCAAATGAAGGAGTTCTTCTTCTGTAAGAACTACCTCTGAATTAGGTACTACAATTTTATTATCAGTAACAATATCAGGTACAGGACCATCATAATCAATTCCATATTCCTCAAAGTTAACAAGAGGTGATTCTTCAGAAAGGTTTATCATATCTGTTTGCCATAACGTTAATGGCGTTTGGTGATTCATTGTTCGCAATCCATGGTGATTCCACTGACAAGCAAACTCTGTTAAGGATGCATTTGTTCGTGGAAGATAAACAAAGTGGAGGGCAAATAAATGCACTTCATTAAGAGAATCAAGCAACGTTCTTTCTTTAAGAAACTGGTAAATATCTTTGTATGGGGAAGACAGTACTCTGTTAACTTCTGCCCACAACCTTTCTATTCGTTGGTTGTGGACACTACGTCCAGCAATAAAGCTTCCTCTGTCTGACCCTCCGTTGGCAATCATGAATCTTGCCACATCTACATTTTCTACTCCACGATCACCTCTCACTCGAGAGGGCAGACCAAACTGTTGAACTCCTCTTTCAAACAAATTTAAGACAGTTTCTGCTCTGTTATTTGTGCAGAATGTTAAGTATATCACTGTTCGACTGAAGCCATCTATACACCCATGTATTACGAATCGCCATGATATTAGCTTGTGGTTAGAGTCTATATGCCACAATGAGTTAGCATGTGGAACACTATATACTCTACGACAAATTGCATATCTTCTGCGCATTCCTCTTCCAATTCCATCAATCCTTTGAAGACTTTCTTGTATCCTTGACCTTTGAACATTCACACCCCTTCCTTTCAGGCTCCCTTTAACATAACATTCACCACTGTAAGGAGTTAACAGCAAAATTTCTCTAATCAACTGGTCCAACTCATGGTTCGTTATTTCAGAAAAAGTAGACTCAATGCCATACTCGATTCTTCTTCTGTGAAGAGTTCTCTCCGACACACCAAGGAAACCTGCCACAGCTTTCCAGTTCATCCCAGTCTCTCGTAGTAATTCAATCTGAGTTTTAGTAATGTTAAACGCGGGTCTTCCACCAGTGCTTGGCAAGAATGAGATTACGTTCCTACTTTCCTCGGAAAAAGACACTTCCACCACTTGCGAGAGTCTTTCCAATTCTCTCTCCATTCTGGACATTAGGTTATCTAATAACATGCTTAAGGAAGTCCCAGTCTGCTCTGAGTCCTCTGACTGCTCTGATATGTTGCTGTTTACACTACTAACATTGCTGCTACCCAGTTTGCAGAACGTGGCAAGAGCACACCCGAGGGGAAATTCGCATTCGCAATATAGCGCACCTGATGTCAGTGTTTCAGTTAGCTAGATTCCTAAGGGTGCACCTGGCAGTTGCAAGTTGGGTGAACCTTTTACTTTTACAGGATGGTATATATGTTCAAGTTAATGTTGTTTACGACTTTACAACATTATGTAGAAGACTAGGTAGAAGAATACAACTACAGTCATTGCAGACTTGCAGTGATTTCCTTTTTTTCAGTCATCACGGTTATTTCACTTTATTATAAATATACAACCAAAACAAGGTTTTTGTGACTATAAATGTTAGTGGGCTATACAGCCTATACCTATTTATATGAATAACTTTAAGAGTTCAAATGGGGACATCGTGAAGGTTCCTTTGCTAGTATGTCCACAACTTTGCTCACACCATACTTTAATGAAGCTCTTCCACGTATATCAAAGAATTGTGTTTCACAATGCTTTTTCAAGCCACGACTTGAATCACCATTCATATAAAGGCAGGTAATTTTATCCACAATTGGATGAGGTAATGCCCAATCAACGATGGAACTCTGCACTAATGATGTATTTGACTGACCACCATTTTTTTGTGGGTGTTTACGAGGCTGTAAAAACCTTCAACTACCGCTGCACACCCCGAGGCACCAAGTGCAACATCCATTGCAATGCACATTTCTTGGCCAATATCATTATACAAAATGGAATTTGTGTAAACGTCGGAGTATAAAAACGTTTCACTAATGGTAGCCTCGTAGGTGCTGCCTGACGAAAGTGTGATCAATAATTTTTGCTTGAGAGAAAATTTATCATCAATCGGAAGCAACTTTGCCACACGGGCGCTTTCCAGCTTGCTAATCAAGGAATCTGAAGCCCCTCTGAAAAGATGTTTCAAAATGCTGTACTTTGAGCCCCAAATTATTTCTTGCAAAACAGCCTTGTACTTTCGGAATATTAGTTCATGGTCATGTGGGAGAAGGTTAAGTTCAGGTTGCTCTTTCATCAGACGTTTGAACGTGGGGAAGATCGCAAACGCACTTGAAAAAACTTTTGAATTCTGAGCAACCGAATGTCTCCCACGCGACTCGCTCTCACGCGACACTTCCAAACAGTCATTTGCAACCGAATATTCTGCCAACTTGATAACAGCTTTTTCAATGTCAAAAATAGACATCTCTTTAACTTCGGATGGCACAACCGCTTCATACTTTTCTGAAAGATCGGCTATCAGTACGGTGATGAACTTCACCATATCTTGTAAGCAATCATCAGGGGACCGTGCTGTCCAGGTGTAGGTTTTTTTCTTTTTACCATTTTCGATAACTTCTGCAGTTTCCTCAGTAATCCATCCTTCAAGCAAACTGACACCCTTAAACATGCCATTACCATTATTTTCATAAACCAGGTCATCCCAATGTGGTTGTAATCTAAAAATGTGTAAAAAATATAATAAGTAGGTGTAAAAGTCCCTGCATTAAACTTATAACCTCAGGTTTATGGTAAACATCGTCGACAGAATCGAAGACAAATTCTATAAATTATAAAAAAACTTGCCTGGGAAACAGATTTTCCAACAAGGTATCTTTTCAACTGCAAAAAGCTTCTAAGTTATCTTTCATTTTATTTAAATGTGCAACGACTTTTGGGAACCATACAGATATTTTCCACGGTAACAAATCTATTGCTTGGCAATCAATCATCAATGCCACCACGGGAAAAAGCATGTCACTAATTCCAAGCAAATTGATGATAAAGTCCTGTCCACAAATCTACATAATAGAGTTTCCAATAACAGTTATGTTTACGCTAGCTTGCAAATACGCCGAGGCCAAACAGGGATAAAATTGAATTTTACCTGATATTTCATTTCCTCGCAATCATTGTCTGCATTTCCTCGAAAAGTTTGGAAAGCTTCGATTAGAGATGGATACGACTCCAAGATTTTTTCCCACTGTTCAAAAGCTGAAGAAAAAAACCGAGTTGTCGCAAACGTACTTATCTCCTTTGATTTCATCCCTAACTGCTTCGCGAGACCGAAGTATTCAGTGTGCCCCTTTCTCATGGCTAAACATCGTGTGGAATTAATTCGATCGTTTGATAATTCTTTTAAATTAATTCGATCGTTTGATAATTCTTCGGAGCCTCTCCATGACACGATCTATCCAATGTGCAACATCCCATGGAAGTAGGAAAAATGTGTCTGCTTTGATGTGTTGCAATAATTCAGCTTGAAACGTCTCTGCCTAGTATTGTCCATCACTATGAACAGCTAATTTGAAGTAATATTAAATTGTGGTTAACAATGAAATAACTGGAACCTTGAAGAAGTAATATATACATACTCACCTCGAACATATGACAAGTCGTCATTGTCCATTTCAAGATCTTCTTTGACAGTGTTGATCACCTGCCGAGCCAAGTCGGCTCCCACTCCTCCTGTTATGCTGTCATCATTCACTTTATACACTAATGGAGCGTTAATTGGAACTGCTATACGTTTTCTATTGACTGGAATGATGATTAGGATTGCATGGTTGGTATCGTGATGAGGAGTCGATTTATCGATAGCAACGGAGAAATGAGGGCGTAGTCCAGTACAGGGAAGTTTTTCTCTTGAATGTGTGGCTGTCTGTGTCAAGACATAGGTGTAGGCTGCCTTTATAATCTGAGGGAATTGATTGCTGTAAAAGATATTTAAATACGACTCTTGCAAGAGAGAACCTGAATAATAGTTTACAGAAAAATATCGTGCAATTCAAATTTTCTTTATGAAGCTAAAAGAAAATCTTGACTCACCGACCATGTCCTATACTACCAATATTGGCACCACAAAATGAAACGAGACCCAACAATGCTTCAAACAATAGTGCAGCAGATTTCATTTTGCATGTTTCCAGGGCAGCAGCGACAACATTTACATTTGTTTTCATGCGCTGTGCTTCTTTTTGCTTCACAGAGATAGCATATTGTTTTGCTTTGAGATGCATTTGACCACCACTTCGTTTTGAACTGCAGTTGACATGTTCTCTAAGTGACTGTTTAAAACGATACCAAACCTGGTTGGAGCCTTCCAAAAGTAACTCTGTTTTTGCCTCATCATATTTTATACCACTACCCCAAGAATCATGCTCAAACAAAGACCTTAAGCATAAAAGAAAAGTTTGAACTGACATTTCCCAGAGATCAACTATGGAAAGTCAGTATCAAAATAAAAAAAATTATTCTTCAATGTATCAAAATATAATGTAATAGAATGTTAGATGCATGCATATCAATCAATCAATGCAACAAACCTTCTATTTTCATGCATTAGTATATATGTTTTGCACACATTGCATGTAACCTTGCAACCATCATCAAGAATTTCTATAAAAATATTATCATGCTTGATATCTTTCATGTTGTCAGCATCCTTTATTCCCTGATCACCTGTCCTTTCAAGTTTCAGGTCTATAGCACCATTTTCCTTCAGACTTAAGGATGATAGCATCAACTTGATCTGACTTAAATGTCACATTGCATCTTTGCAAGACTATCTCCTTCATCATCTGGATTCTGTTCGTCATAATTTAAAAGAAATCCCTCCAAAGATTTCTGAGTTTTTTTACAATTTTGCTTTGCACTTCCACTTTCGACCTCACTAACATCAACATTGGTTGTGGACGTCTCACATGGCACTTTTGGGTCTGTGTTTCCACGTTCTGTTACTTGTGGGGTACAATTGGACACCATTTTTAGCTTTTCAGCATCTTCATGGTTACTTGGTACTATATATGTTTTAGAATGAGAGGCAGGTTCCGCTTTGTGAACAGACTCCCAGTGCCTTTTTCTATAAAATTCCCCACCTCTTGCCAAAGTTGAACCACATTTGAGACAAACAAATGATTCTGAGGTCCCTGTTTTGGCTTTCTTTCTTAATGGAACATTTGGATTCTCGTTCACTTTGGTTCTTTTCAGAAAGTTAAATATCGTATGTTGTTTTCCTGTTCCATCTGATTTTTGTGTATCCAATAAAAATTGACCAAAAGTTAAAATAAATAAATAGTCATTTCTTTTTACCACCAATTAACTGGTACTGCTGTTAGTGCCGACTGTGCCGTGCAGGTAGTACTGTAGTTACGTAGTAGTAGTTTTATATAGATAAGCTCATAAGTCATGACTATAAATAAATGCCAAAATTTGAATGTGTTAAACAAAAAATGCAATTATCGAAATCTGTTGTCTTCTTTATAGTTTATACAATTCTATAGTATTCATACTTAGTTATGGACTTATGGTAAACATGTCATCATTTTTCTATGCATTATTCAAATGACTAAGTGAGTATTAATAAATAAATAATAAATGCAAAAATATGCAAAATAATGCAATGATTTTAAACCTCGTCTCGCGAGCGGCTGGGATTTCTGCTCTTTCAAACACTTGAAACATGACACTTCTTGCCCAAATCCTTCTTCTTCATTGTTTCCTTCCCCGCAAAATACGTGAACAAATTTGTCGCAGAGTTTACATTTGTGTGCAGTTTCAACCTTTTTTTCACAAACGGCACATCTTTGTCTTTCAGACTCAGATTGCACGTCCGCCATTTTGTTTCGCCACTGACCGATATTTAACAACTATACCGCTATTTTCAAGCGAAACAGTACGTTGAAAATTCAGTCAAAATTGTACGTTTCAATAAGAAAAGAGTGTTTGGACAGAGAAATATTAGCATATATTATTTTCTGAATAGCGAATACTTCATATTTGTGGGTGTACCGTCGCAAGAAAGTAACTCAAAAAAATAATGTGCAATGTGCATGATGCACTTGGGCAGTCGTAAGTCACACTTGGGGTAAATTTTACAACTCTTCAGGTGCGCACCTGATGTTTTAAAACACACTTGCACCTGAGAAGTCAAGTCTAGCGCACCTGAGATCTCATCGAAATGTGTCACGTTCTGCAAACTGGTCTGCTACTATTGGCATACAATTTTCAAGCTTGTTTTTACAATGGTCAGTGCAAATTGGATCACTGGTGGTTAAGGAACGCTGAATTTCGTTAACAGCGTATCTAACGAATGAAGAAATTGTCTTAACTCCTCGTGAGACGACGCCGCCATGACGGCCATGTTTGATGTTGAACTTTCGAACTACTTACTACTTGAAGTAACTTGAAGTATGGAGCCTAGTATTCAGTGATACCGCTGACCACATGTACAGTCACACTTCTCGTCTTATGTTTACCGTTTGCAAAACTCGCTTTACGCTTCGACTGTTTTCGGATTATGATTATCCTTCTCGACTAATGACATGTTTCTCGCCTGCTGATCGCTTTTCAACAGTCGATTTGTTTTTCGACACTTTATTTTTTTAACTCGTATGTCAATTTATTTGTCTCAACCATCGATATATTACCCTGGTCCATCGAATTACGGAACTAGACTATTGATTTATATTTCTCGAATAGTGAATTGAAACTCGATACACTTTTGTCAGCTTTGGCTTGCCATAACCCTGCGAGTAAAATCTCGACCCTGCGAGAAAAACTCGAGAGCTTTTGTCCAAAATTGCTTTCCATAATATTGCATGTTTCCACTCTCACCACTCTTTATTCCGGGTTTCGCCATGTTGGATTATATCGTGTTTTTGTCTTGCTTAAAATTTGTGGTTCTAAATAGTTTGTACCAAGAAACTATTTTAAAGCCGAAACAGGTTCTCCGCCTTGAGAACATGTATCTTAAAATGGATGTAATGTGCGTTTTGCCAACAGGTTATGGAAAATCTTTGATTTTCCATCTCCTGCCGATGTTGTTGTTCGCAAGGTTCAAGTTACGTGGCGATTTGCTTCTTTCGTGGAGATCGAAGGGTATTTGGGAGTGATTGCAGAATACCCGTCCATTTGAAGGGCGCATTATTGAGTGAATACGCAGATACATGGCTACGCAGTGAGCAGAATTTTAAATGACGTAATGAGCAGATAGCTGTAGGTTTTAATGGATACGCGGATACGTGGCTACGCAGTGAGCAGAATTTTAAATGACGTGATGAGAAGATAGCTGTAGGTTTTCAATGGATACGCGGATACGTGGCTACGCAGTGAGCAGAATTTTAAATGATGTAATGAGAAGATAGCTGTGGGCTATTTAGTGGATTCCCGGCTATGCAGTGAGTTTTAATAGGAGAAGGAAGCATATTTTCATTTCTAAAGCATATTTCTTGTGAATGCCTACGTACCCAATTAATGGAAATTAACTTGGTGTGGTTTTTTATTAAGAAATTATAATGTTTGACATCGATGAAGAAATTGCTACCCTAATCCTTATCGCAACCCTATCCCCTACCCCAAACCTATTTTCCCTAACCTTAACCCTAACATTAACCCTAACCTTAACCCTAACACTTAAAGAATATTTAATTTCCTTATGTCAATCATTCCAAGGGGGCCAGGTTACACATTTTTGGGATGAGTGGACAAAAATAACATCAGACAAACACATACTTTCAGATGTTGGTGGGATTAAAATTGAGTGTACTGACACACCAACCCAGCACAACGTGTATCATATCCCAGATCCTGCTGAGACTACACATATGCAACAGATATTGACCGAGATGTTAAACAAGAAAATTGTCAAGTTTGCAAGTAGTCAGCCAGGACAAATTATATCTAGTACCTTTCTCTGTCCCAAAAAGGACGGCAATTATCGTCTTATCTTAAACCTTAAGAAATTCAATGAAGTTGTTAAATATCACCATTTTAAAATGGATTCGTTGACAAACATCATTAGGTTGATGGATAAAGGATGCTACATGGCATCTATTGATATAAAGGATGCTTACTTTTCATTTGCCATAAACATGCATGACCAAAGATTTCTTTGTTTTCAATGGGAAGGTCAGCTTTATCAATTCACTAGCTTACCAAATGGCCTTTCTTCTGCACCCCAGAAATTTACAAAACTCCTAAAAGTTCCTTTATCTCACTTACATAAACAAGGACACATTTCCTTGGGTCATTTAGACGATTTTTACTTGCAGGGTAAAAGTTTTCAACAGTGCTTGGAAAATTTAAAAGACACAATTACATTATTTACTAGACTGGGCTTAGTTGTTCATCCTGACAAGTCGTGTTTTCTCCCATCACAAGTCATTACAATTTTAGGGTTTACACTAAATTCTTTAACAATGACTGTTAAACCTACTGAGGAAAAGGTCAAGGGCCGGACACAAGTTTGTAAAAAATTATTAGATGCGAGAGTATCATCAATTTGGGAAGTTGCTCGTGTTATTGGGAAAATTGTATCAACCTTCCCAGGTACAAACTATGGCCCACTTTATTATAGATATTTGGAAAGGGATAAAACATCTGCCTTAAAATATAACAAAGGAAATTTTGATGCCAGTATGACCTTGTCCACTCCTGCCAAAAAAGAACTTAATTGGTGGATAAGGAACATAGCCACAGAAGAAAATAATATTGTACAGGACCCACCATCCCTCCAGATTACTACAGATGCTTCGTTATCTGGATGGGGTGCTGAATGTCAAGGCACTTCAACTGGGGGGCAATGGACATTTGCAGAAGCAAAGTATCACATAAATTATTTAGAACTACTTGCTTCATTTTTAGGTTTACAAACCTTTGCTAAAGACAAGCACCATATTCATATCCGCCTTAGGTTGGATAACACTACGGGGGTCACTATTTTGAACCACATGGGCACAAGTCATTCGGAGGAATGTAATAAACTTTGTAAGGATATATGGGAGTGGTGTATTACACGACATATTTGGATAAGTGCTTCTTACATTCCTGGCATGCTTAATACAATAGCAAATACTGAATCCCGATGTAAAAATAACAATTTCGAATGAATGGTAGACACACAGGTTTTAAGTGGTGCATTGACAAAATTGTCTTTCACTCCAGAAATTGATTTATTTGTTTCCAGGGTGAATAAACAGTTTCCGATATATGCATCATATAGACCAGATCCCAAAGCTGTTGCTATTAATGCTTTTACAATGCAATGGAAAAACCTAAAACTATATGCTTTTCCTCCATTTAGTGTCATTCCATTAGTATTAAACAAAATATGTCAAGAAAAAGCCGAGGGGATAGTCGTTATTCCGGATTGGACAACACAATATTGGTATCCCAAAGCAATGCAGTTACTCAAAGAACCTCCGATAAAACTAAAGCCACGCAAAACGCTCCTTCAGCTACCACAAGATCCACAAGCGATACACCCAATGCATGCCAGTCTAACTTTACTAGTTTGCCTCTTGTCAGAGAGAGCTTAAACCAATATTCGTTTACGGATACGACTAAAGACATTTTAATGTCTTCATGGAGAGTAGGAACGATGAAACAATATAACACATACTTAAAAAAAAATGGGTGGAATATTGTGAAGAAAACAAAATATCGAAATTCAATCTTGGATTAGATGCGGCTATCGAGTTCCTGACTTTACTTTTTAAGACGGGACTGGGTTACAGCGCTATGAATACCGCTCGATCAGCATTATCGACGGTTCTTCCAGTAATTGATGGGTTCAAATTTGGGAAACATCCCCTTGTCTGTAGATACCTAAAAGGCGTTTTTGAGCTTCGACCAGCTTTGCCTCGGTATCAAGAGATTTGGAACGTTACAAATGTTTTAAGATATTTAGCATCACTTAATTCTGTTACTGATTTGAGTTTAAAGGAACTTTCACTCAGGCTAACCATGCTTCTCTGCTTACTCACAGCCCAGCGATGTCAGACATTGCATAAAATTGATGTTAATTTTATCCAGGCGTTGCCATTGGAAGGTAAATACCGCATAACTATACCACAGAAATTAAAACAATCAAGGCCAGGGCATCATTTGGATCCGATGGAACTGATAGAATTTGTGGATGATAGAAAGCTCTGTGTGGTAACACACTTACAGGAGTATCTAAAACGAACACAAGTTCTACGAGGCCCAAATAGTCAGTTATTGTTGAGTTACGTAAAACCATTTAAGCCAGTTACTAAAACAACAATATCCAGATGGGTAAAAACGGTTCTAAAACAGGCTGGCATTAATGTGGAAACATACGCAGCACATAGCAGTAGAGCTGCAGCTACCTCTCATGCTAAAAAACAAGGGCTTAAATTGCAAGAGATCATGAAGTCAGCTGGTTGGACATCGACATCCACATTTGAACGATTTTTTTCACAGACCAACAGAACAGTCAAAAACATTTGGAGAAGTTGTGTTAGATAATGTCCTTAGTTGATTCCAGCATATTAATTAAAGTTGTTTACACTTGGTAGTTGTCTCTAGTTTTGTTCACTGTCATACCATATGGGCTGAACTTTGAAGTCTCATGTGAATCCGTAGTGACGTAGACTGATGACAAGATAGAATTGATAATTAAACGAGACTTACCTGTAAGTTGAAGTTTGATTGTAATTCTGTCTTGTCATCAGTCCGGAACAAAGGAGTCACATGCCCTAAACCCTTCCCACCCTTTGTTGCGACTCCTTCGTTCCATGATTTCAGCACATATGGACTATAAAGACTGATTGGCGATGCACGCATGCGCATCTCATGTGATTCCTTCGTTCCGGACTGATTACAAGACAGAATTACAATCAAACTTTAACTTACAGGTAAGGCTTAATTATCAATTCTGCTTTACATAGGCACACAGGGTTTCTTGAACCTTTCCACAATCAGATTCTGATTTTTTGAATACTGTTCCTGTGTAAATCTCTTTGCACAGATTTGCTACATACCGGGCAAGAAATCAACTGGCAGCCTTGGACTTCAACCATCACAGAGGTAAAGGACCAGCAACTACAGCTGATGGCAAACCAAGGTAATTTTCTATTTAATCAATCATTTGCAAAAAATCTATTCAAAGTATTGATTGTACATTTTGTACATTCTGTAGGTATGGACGTTTGTTCAGCAAGCGAACAAATTGTTGGTGCCAAGTTCGTATTCTGACACCTAAGGAATATGAATACATCCCCAATCTTCTCCTAAAGGTATGTTTTATTGTACAGTATGTACAATTTGATTGAAGGCAATTTTTTGTTGCATTTCCACAAACTATAATTAATTCTAATATTATGTGTAGGTGTTTGAGCAAAGGATCAATTCTGAGGGGACAATAGACAATCGGATTGGTATTCCTAGTGATGACCCAAGGCGAATTGCTCCAAACATTGCTTCTATTCCCCCTCCCCCAGTCAGGTCACTTGTTGAAACTCATCAATCAAGATTTAATCGATGAGCATATACTAGTGCCTGTGAACCTTTGGGTAGGTGGAGCTCATTAGCCTTGGCAGGCAGTCCACCTAGGAGAAGGAAAATTCGTTGATTCGGAAAAGTCGGATTCGTTGATTATATTAATATTTCAATGTTTCCTAGGCATGCTGATGAGCTCTGATATAGAGTGAAACAGCCTTGGTTTTGCCTTACCCACCCTATTCATTAAATTTGTGTGAGAATTGGTAATAAGTTACATGTACATTTGGAACTGAAAGAAAGACAATATAAACACTGCTTCCATTTTTGAGCACCCAATATATTTGATCAATCCTAATGATGTCTTTATGTGTAATGAACATAAAATATTGCAACAGTATTAAACTAAGTTCAGCTATTCAAACTGCTAAGGTTTCCCTTTGTGGTGAAATTTATCTTTTTGAATAAATAGAATAAAATGGCCAAAGTACAAGCAGTGTGAACAATTGCCACATAACTACCTCTAGTTAATTGGCATAATGACTTTCTATCTATTTATAAGACAATATCACTTGTCAAAGGAAAAGACTAGCAGCTTTACCACTCAAATTTCTATTCAAAAAGCTATATAATATCAATTCAAATGTCTGAGTTCACAGCCTTGTGAGTTGATATCCCCTATAAAATCCATTTGGTGAAGGGTACCGAGCTTGTATTGCTGTAACACAGCAACTTGGGATGACTCGCCTGTTCCCCCTTCCAAGTCGTCTGTGTTGCCACAGTATGTATTGGCGATATGCAGCATGGTGAAAGTTTTCATTGTTCCTCGCATTGTTTAGAACAAGAAAGTCCTCCCTGTAGTGCATTACTAAATTTAGCACATTTCCATCAAGTACTAGTTGCTGAAAGAAAGGGACTGTGGTGATGCAGGGACAATTTGCTTGTGTACAGCATTTTATTTCCAACTGGGTTGGCATAGCCACACAGCGTCCACAATTACACCACTCAGGAACATTGCCAACTGGATCTGGTTGTGGTGGTGCATTTCCACCTGGCAACTCGCCATTCACCAAGTCAGCAAATACTACTGGTTGACGCCGAAGAAGCTCTAATGCAAATGCCCTCAGTGCATCAACATCCATTGCTTGGACAATATTCTAAAGGGGAAGATTCTGTTATTAGTCTTGCTAATAATCCCTCTGAAATTCCCCTCTAACATGCCCTCCTTTTAAAAATAGAAACAATGAATTTTCTTACCACTAATTGCTGCTCGTGACTGGCTACATTTTCTTCAGAATGCTCCTCTTGAATAAGTTGCCCCCTTCCACGCCCTCTTTGTCCTCCACTTCTTCCTCTTGCAAGTGCATCTCTCTGTTGCCCTCTCCCCCTGGAACGCCCTCTCCCCCTTGCACGACCTCTGGCCCTGGAGCGACCTCTTCCCCTTCCTCTAGTTATGGAACAACCAGTATCTTCCTCACTTTCCTGCTCGGAAGATGTTGAATCCTAAAAATAACAGAGTAATAGAGAAAAAGTAAACAAAATGTCTTCAATTACAAGCATAAATAAATGTTCTTTATAAAATAAACAACATAGCATACCTTGAAGTAACATATACTGCCTGGGTGGAATATTTTGCGTAAAAAAGACACATATACATACTGTACATGTATATCCAGAAGTTTAGAATACAAACTTACCGTGTCATCACTGTTGCTTTCTTGAACCCTTCTGTTGTTCATGCAACGACCAAAGTTATCGCCGTGGCACGAACTCGAACAAAAAGTACCTAGACTTTTGCACGGACAGAAGTTCCTTCCACTTGCACGCATGCATATGCCACGAGACTGGCATGTTGTCAAATTGTCAACATTTGGCACTTCTGCTGCAGTCTCCAATTCCCTTCGCTCGATATCTTCCAACGTTCCTGCCATGATAGCGATATACAGGGTGTATAAAAAAAATGTCCCAAATGTAAAATTTTCGTTTTTCAGGATATTTTGAAGAATTTGGCATTTTTTTGTGTTCCTGGAGATTTTTCATTAACAAAATGATGTTACCGGCGGGGTGGTTCCTTTCCACTTATATTGAGAGGGCTTGCGCGCGAAAATGTGAAGCTGAAATTGAGATATTATTTAGCTGTCTAAAAGTAGGAAAGCTTTTTAATAAACTGTCAAAGTTTCAGGAAAAATAATGCAAACTGGGAGCAACGTGCGACCCCTAAAAGTGACAAATATTTCATTGCACGCAGTGGATTAAATGCATCGTTGATTTTAGCGTGACCGATCTCATGTAAGGCTGGGTAAATGAATGAATTAAATCGAGAAACTGAACAAGAAGACGAAGCGATTTAATAACAAGATTTTTATTCTTGATGTTAATCCTCAACATTTCCACCATTTCTTTTTAAGCAAACGATTTTGGAATTGGATGGTTCAGCGTTTCGAATCATATAGTATTTATGCAGGTTTTTAAAAACAACATACACATCCCGCATTGTATGCCTCGTTCTTAAAAAAACGCTGTATCATATATTATCCTAAATGCAATATCACTAGCTATGTACACATCGTTTTTAAAAACCCGCATAAATACAATATATGATATGTATGGCTCGTTCTTAAAAAACCGCATCATAAATAATGGCCCGTTCTTAAAAAAAACCCCGCGTCATAGTATTATGATATGAATGCCTGGTTCTTATTACAAATCCGATCATAAAGATATGCTATATGCATGCTGCGTTTTTAAAAAATCCCGCATTGTATGCCTTGTTCTTAAAAAACCCGTATCATATTATCATAAATATAACATCCATCATAGTCTTAAAAAAACCTGTACGTATCATAAATACTATGATTTGTATTTCTCGTTCTAAAAAATAGCCCACATCATAAATACAATCGGATGTGTATGCCTCTTAACAGTTGTATTTCTTCTTTTTGAAAAACATGCAACATAATAAGCAACAAAGTTTTTTCATTAATACCCATATTACTGTTCCTATAACACATACATAAGCCTAATTTACTATATTTCAACTCAATTTACCCACTACATTAGTCAAAATAACAAAATACATGAATCAGAATGTTTTGTTAGCGTCTCCTCTACTGCTATCCACTTAGTCTTTACAGAAACATTGTAGTTTTAATATTAGAACTGTCCATATATTTTCTTCCCATCGTTCAAGAAAACTTCAAATAAATCTTCACCTTTGTGTTCATATCTCCACAGGAATTCAGCTAGATATGACGAAAACATACACTTCCTTACGCCAAAAGCTGGAAATTCTGCCTTCGCCTGATGCCAGTGTCCTTCAATTTTATTTGTGTGATCGCCATCCTTATTTACAAATTCCTTTGAGTGATTTACAGTCATATGCTTATAACCATGTTTCTCGAGCTTTGAATACGCCTTTCAGCAATCTGATATTATGGCTGTGCCCTTCGCGATGAAAGTTTCGATTATTAACAATAGCGTTGCCTCACTCCTATCTTCAACCGCAAACATAAAACTCTACGACTACCCTCTTCAATATCACCAAAAACCCATTGCCCTTCAACCTTGTGACCTCTATGATACTTGCGTTTTCCAAATTTGCTTTCGTCGATTTGCACTCTCTTATCTGGACCACCTAGTTTTTCCTCACATTCCAAATAGTTTACCTCACAGATTTCCCTACAAAAGCTATCCCAATCTACAACCGTATTTCCACTAACATCAACCTCAAACCTCATCGTTTCCTGCATCGTTTCCTGTGTTGCAACACTAGCGCATTGCAGAAATGACAATTCCGTTTGAATTTGCTTTTCTTTTCCTACCTTTCCGGCAACTTGAACCCCAATGTCAGCGAATTTTATTTGGCTAAGCATATTTTTGAAGAATTAGAATAATATCTAACAGAAGGACTACAATAATATCTGACCATAGGTTATTAAGGATAAGCTTAATTGATACGTCATTTATCACATACCTGTCAAAAATACTCAACGCGACAAAGTCATATAATATTTTGCCGCCTACGTGTCATGCCACCTAGATTTTCTTTTTTACTCTTGCGCATTGCCTGCCTACACTAAATTTGGCCATTTTTAATACTCAAATGAAAACAAAACATTTTAAATTGCGTGTGTGTTCCAAATATTTCTAAATTGTAAAATGTAACATAAAAAGACCTACAGTCCAACCTAACGCCGCTTAATGTTTCACTTGCTTAACAGGAAACTATGCATTCTCAAATATCTCACACTGTATATCACTCATACACCCAGTGCATCATTCTAACGTTTCATTGCATCATAAATTATCCTGGCGTTCGCACATAACCAAAGTTTCTCAAAGCTAAAAAAAGGATCAAAACAATGGCTTCTAATCCTATGACTAAAATATGCAGACAACAAGAAACTACGTGGACAGCTCTTCACAAACGCATTTCTGAAATATCGTATGACTATTCGAATCTTTTCGACGAAGATGTGCGACGATTCGTCGAAAATAAGGCCATTTCTCCGTGTAGCTCCATCGGATACTTCGCACCATCTCTGCTAACTTCGACAGCTTTCATTCTTGCCAATAACGGAGCTACGATTGATTGCGGGACGCACCACCAGCTACCCAATCTTTTCACCATGTTTGTGATCTACCCAGGCACTGGAAAATCCGCAACAATAGACCATTTAGCCACAACCCCTATTCTTTCCTTACCGAATTCAGATGGCGAACAGAACGACATGCTTATCGGCCGTGCCACTTTATCTGCCCTGGTTAAGCAGCTGTCGAACATTGGAAAAGCATACGTGGTTTCCTCGGAGATTTACGATGTTCTTCACAAGTCCGATGCAGAAACAGCAAGTGGAGATGTCCAACTGTTGTGTAAACTTTTCTTTGGAGAAAGAACGACATATAATTTTAGCACGGAGCAAACTCGTGAGATTGAAGCCAACACGCCATTCTCTATCCTAGGCGCAACTCAAATACAACGCCTTTGGACCAAGGTCATGGACTCATGGACAGATTTTTAATTTTCATACCATTGGCACTTCGACCTACACCACAACAGCAGACCGACGCAAAAAAACTTCATCGAAACAGAGCCTATCGACAGTTTTGAAGAAATCTTTGCTTTGATTGAAGATATTCATAAACAAATTCCACATCAGTACAAATTCCACGCAGATGCCATTCTACTTCTACAACAAATGAATACCTCATTTACCGCCGAAGTAAATGCCGCAATATTGGATGGTGTTATGCCCCCGAAATCCAAGAAGTCAGATTTGGTCCCTCGTATCGCGTTGGCGCTCCATGTTTTTACGCATGCTTCATTAGCATTGTTAATTGGACGACGCTTACATCAATTCCCTACTACCATTATGAAGAAAACTTTTCAAAGCGCGGTAACGTTTGTTGAACACCTAGAGCTGCAAAAAGATGCACTGTGCAAGGTAAAAAGCTATGTATATATATTCATCACATAATAGACATTACATAATATTACGACTTGTTTACAGCAAATAACGTTTTTCTAAGTTGAAAGTTGTAAATTAGTTGTGGGCTCTCGCATTTACGAAATTTAGGTGTGTAACTAAATTTTATCAAATTTGTTGTTATATTTTTCAGTTTATTCAATCGATCACAAAAGATTCTTGTGATCAAGTGAGAAAGCAACCGACACAGCATCAAATTAAGTCTTCAGCGTTGTTCTTCCCTGGTCCAGTTGTATCATACAGAGCATTCAAGCAGTCAGCTTCACCCAAATTTGTCCGAACTGTAACGCAAACAGAGTATGATGATGCTCTCAACCAACTTACTCCAAATTATGGCACAATGATTCTCACAAGAGTTGCAAGAGCGCAAAGACCAACACGAGTGTTCGTGAAAAAACCACCAACACAATATGAAGCATGGCCCTCAAACTCAATGATCACGCAAGACCAGTACGAAGAAAAGTACAGTCGTCAATGTCACAGTGCGATAACACAAAACATTAAACAATTATTAATTGGCCAAGGATTGCTAAATGAGGATCAGTTAAATTAACTTCGTGCAACTGTATAAATAAACCAACTAACACCCACATTCATTTATCCTATCTATGTAACATTTTTAAATAGCTATAGTTCTCAAGAATATATTAAGTACCTATATTACGTCGTATTATTCACTGCGTATCATCGTATCCCCGTATCATTGAAAAATTATAGTTACCCAGTCCTCTTTATGAAAATTTTTTAACACAACACTTAATTACGTCACTTCTTTCACTGCGTATCCCCGTATCATTAAAAATTATAGTTACCCAGTCCTCTTTATGAAATTTCTTAACACAACACTTAATTACGTCACTTCTTTCACTGCGTATCCCCGTATCATTGAAAAATAGGTACGCAACGCGTACATGTGGGTAGCCTGTAAAACATGATTAACTGCAATACTTTGTAGTCTTATGTTCTAATGCCATAGACAACAGAATAAACGCGCTATAGTTAGCTGGTTGAATACAGTTATAACGAAGTCGATTTATTACACAATCTATATATTATAATATTTTATTGTATTAAATACATTTTACGACAGATCAAAACATATATAAAAGCATTTTTACAAGAGATAGGAAATGAAACTTTTTTAAGCAGAATAGGTGAACAGAATAAAAAAGAGAGTAAGGTTCCGGGATGGTGGCACACATCGTCTGATAACATAAAGCTTAGTTTAGAAGGAGAAAAAGAAAGTTTCAGACTTTTTCAAATTATTTCGTTTTGATGTCCTTTGATTATCAGCATGTCTTTGTTACATACAAGACTGGTTCTTTTGTTGATAAATCAATGTTATAGTTATGTTAATAGTCAATAAAGGTTAAACATTATTGTTCCAGTAAGATTATACCACTTGTTTGCCAAAGTTTATTGACAATACATTTCACGATTATAACTGAAGATGATAGTATGATTTCATTGATCCAGTAGGAAGGTACAGATGGTTTGCAATGTTGATTACAGATAACTTATCAGCATCAATTAGCTGGACATAATAGCACCAGTTCGTATAGGTCCAAAAACTGCGTGGCTTTTTCCAAGTTTAAATTTATCAGTTGACAATATCTTATCCCTGTGGTGATCAGTCCGACAATCAGTCAACATTGAATGCCATCAATCATCATTGATATAAATGTGTATTGCTCAGTAGTAGTTACCATGAAGGTATGAGTAGCATTTACCAGTAAGGTTACCAGAGAACTTTGTTCTTGTTTGGCATTCGTTGCTGCGATGAACAGATTATAGTCGCGGTATGCAGAGAGAAGATGTCTGGAAAGAGGAACGAGGATTTCCGATATATGTGTTGTGGTCTTTTTATCTTCGGATTAATTTAGCGTTGATCCACGCGGTTAGCAACAAGCAACGCTGACATTTTTAAAACTTTGTGATTGTAGCTGATTCAGACCTGTAAAAAGCAAAAACTCGCGTCATCAAAGAAACAAACGCATATGTATAGCTAGTATACAACACGAATCTATTACTTACCTTTAAATTATTAGTGTTTCAGCTTCAACATCGTGTGAATAATTTGAAAATATGCCACCGGAACCTAAAAATAAAGGGAAATGGTCAAATTGCATGAGAAAAGAAAATGAAAAAAAAAACTTCGAAAAATTAAATGCTTACCTTTTGTTAAATTGGAGCCAGGCCAATAAATATTGGCCTGTGTTCATCTTACCATGTCAATACTATGGTTATTCTTGTAACATGCTAACGCTATAGTCGGACGTGATTACCTCCTTACCTGGGTTCATCTTACCATGTCAATACTATGGTTTTTCTTGTAACATGCTAACGCTATGTCTGGATGTGATTACCTCCTTACCTTTAGAGAGGCCCAAATTGCTTTGTGATCACTAAAGTAAGTTTCAAGAGTACCTGCCTGGATATCCTCTTCAATCAAATTCGTATACAGATGATCAATCAATGTTCCATTATCTGTTGTAGAACTAGTTATAAGTTGCTCGAGGCCATTGGTATTGATCATAAGATTGTACAGTGATCTTCGTTCTATCTCATCAAGCAAGTTGACATTAAAGTCTTCAATTATTATAACCTGTGGAGAAGGATGTTCCTCCAATGTCGTAGAAATGGCAGCCAAAAGAGATGACAATGCAAGTGTTGGAGATCTGTATATTCCAATTACAATTAGGTCTGGACGTTCGACCATCTTCATAATAGTTACCTCGATCCCATGACAGTTTCTTGCACAAGGATATCCAATAATCATAGGAAGTTTAGAATAAACAGCTGTTCCATGATATGGACGGTTGAGATTTGAAACGTCGTCATTTCTGAATAACTCATAGCCTTCAATTGCGTACATTTCACCAGGATCTTGTTCACGAAATCTCGTTTCGGTAAAAATTAGGATATCAGCAGACGTATAATTAATATCTTTTCGTATATCTTCAATGTGTTTGTGCAAAGATCTTGCATTAAGATAGCAAATTTTTAAATCAGTGGGATTCAGCATGTACAACGGAGTGAAACAAAGATCTAATTTATACTCATTTCTCAGTAAGTGCATTTCTTCTACAACTTTAGGATCAACGGAAATCTTACTTTCGCAAGATCAGTTATATATAGCCCTTCGATTGTTGTTACTCGGCTTAGAGCGACGTAATGAATATGAGGAATTGCTCTTCTTGTATTTAAATTAACGACGATTTGTGACTGAGTATCACCTTGTGATCGATGAACCGTTTTCGCGGCAGCTGGCCTCAAAGGAAATTGCTTTCTTACCACTTGAGCAGACTTCGTTTTACCTACAGCAAATTGCGTTGTAACAGGTTTTATTGGTGTCCAAGTACTTAGTATAGATGTACTTCGAGCATAGAGAATTCTATTTTCTTGTCGGGTTTTCTTTCCAACATCTTCGTCGTCAAACTGAACCCAAATGATGCCAGAAGGTTTAGTATTATCAGTCAATTGAACATACTTAATGACATTACTTGCACCGTTTGTCAGACCATCATCAGTGCGTATATTCACCGCAATTTCTGTTCGTTGTCCGACAGCAATATGCAGTTTATAAGCCAACTGTTTTGAATTTTTCAAAGGAACATGTGGTATTTGTCTCATTATCTTTTCTTTCAGTTCAGCTGAACATGCTCCAATTACGCTATCTTGTGCCCTGATTATGTATTTATCACGATCATCAAATGATTGATAAACTATATCATTGTATTCATCAACTAAAGCATTTTGAATGAATAAACGTGGGGCTTCTTTGGGGCAAGCACTCTCTTCAATACATCTTTCCTTTAGTTTTTGTAGATCATTCGGAGTATGATTACCTTCACGAAGTCGATTAAGTATCTCGGCAAAAATCTTGCTTTCTCTCTGTCGCATGATTTCATCAAGCTCAAACATTCTAAAATATTTTCTCCATAAGTTCGGGGCAAGGACATCATAAGAATTTAAAGACTGAATATCTGTAAATATGTAACCATCCATAACAGGTTTGAGTTGAAATAAGTCACCTATTGTGATTATGCTGACACCGCCGAAATCTTCTTTACTACCTTTTAAATCTTTCAAACGGTTGTTCAATTGAATGGTGAACATGCTGTTGCCAACCATTGATATCTCATCAAGCAATATTAACTTTAATGAACTTAGTTCGCATCTCATCGTATTCAGTCTTCCAGAATCTAATGGTTTATAATTTTTCAATGACTGACTGGCTGGAATGCGCAAGGCACTGTGAATCGTGTTACCTTTTATAAGATATGCAGCTTTTCCTGTTGGAGCAAGCAATAATATATGAACACGATGAAAATCGTCCCCTGCTCGTGAATTGTAATACTTCAATGCTGCCTGGTATATCGATTTAATAAGGTGAGACTTTCCAACACCTCCACTTCCACTGAGAAATGCGTAAAATGGTTTATCTGATGTTTTTATCAAATGCAGAGCATGATAGAAGAATTCTCTTTGCTTCTTATTCAGCAGCTGAACTAAGGCTCGATATTCGTTATCTTGCATTTCATTTAAAATTAACGGTTCATTATTTGGTAAAGAAGACGGTATGCCCAAATTTTCAGCAAGATGATCAAATGTTTCGTTTAAATCTGGATGTGTATCCACGCATCCTTCATCCTGATCATGTCGTTCAACATCTTGTGTCACAGGTGCAATGGTATCAAAAGCATCATCATCACATTCGTCTAAATGATGTCCAATTTCATTTAAGTCTTCACTACAAACAGCATATTGTTCCATTTGCTTACTGATTTCTTCATTTCGAGCTAAATAGTGCTCTTCAAAACAGGAGTAATTTCCCATCAAATCGGTTTGTTCATTCCGCCAAGGAGTAAAGAGCATAATTAACTCGCGATAATGTTTTTCAGGTTGAGTCTCTTTATTGAACCAGACACTTCGGATTACTCTAGCTCGAGATCTTTTCCTTATTTTCATATTTTCAGGAGTTTTTACAACGTGAAGATTATCGTCATTTATTAACAACTCGTCGTCATTATCTTCATCATTATTTTCTAATGGAAGATTATCAACGTCAGGCTTGTTTGTTTTCCTATATGTTTTTTGACCACAGAGTCGTACCATGCTGCCCAATCGGCCAGCGTCACATTTTGCAAACAATCAGGTCGTTCTACATATCTTTTTAAAAGACCACCAGACTGAATTTCTTCTGATTCATCAGACATTTTCTCTATTTCACTCAATGGTTTAAGTAATTCGACTCTTTCAGAAGGAGGAGATGTGTTAATGAAAATTACACTACGTGACGATTTTCGCATTGGAAGTTGCAAAACAATATACACGGCTTCTTGTGCACATATTTCAACAGAATTCAAAAATTTGTTGCCAATATCACGAACTTGCTGTTTGATATTTGTATTACCTTCTTTCGCTTCAGCACAAGCTTTACGCAGTAATTCACTCATTCCTTTTTGACCTTTGGAAATATATGATACAATATACATTGCACATGCATATACATCTAAGACATATTGAATGTCCATATTTGCTCGCCATGCCCGAAGGCAAACAGGATTGTAATTATTGATTCTTAATTCATTTGGACTTCTTTTTAAGAAGATTGTCGGAGTATTCAAAGATGATCGTATAGCAAGAATATATTGCCGTTCCGAAACACCTAACTCTTGCACTAATTCATCAAAAGTAATGTCTTTACCTTCCTTAAAATCATTTAGTTTCGTTTTAATCTCTTTCCACAATTCTTTGCTGGCTTTAGCAACAGTTGAAGAGATATCTCCATCGAGTGGATAAAGAATCTGAGTACATCTGATTGGTGGTTGTGGATAGTTGAATCTACAAATATTTTTAGACTTTTTGCAAGTATGAGAATGTCTGTGTGTCTGTCTATTTACAAGATCAAGTAATTCTGTATCATCTTCTGGTTTGCTGCAGGTAATTATGCTATCAATATAAGCAACAACATCTTCATCTTTATCAACACCAAACACAGGTGCATTTTCAAGCCATATCAACATATGAATATGAGGTGATCCCCGCTGTTGGTATTCAACTCTATAAAACCAATCTTTAATTTTTCCTAATGGAGCAAGCTCACTCATTAAGACATCTTTTAAGAAGGTATTGAACTGAAAATCAAAATGTCTTGAACAGGTTACTGGGTCACTTTGTATTAGTCGACACCTTTCCTCCCAATTAGATTGTTCAATTCCTCATCACTATAATCCTTGTGATCAATAAGTTTACCAAGAATTCTTAATAAATGATTCCATTTGGTTTCTGCTGACGAGAAGCTGCAAAATAATGATGCTGGTCCTAACTGACGAATCATGGCAAACAAGTCTTTTTTGGCTCGTTCAAAATAAGGTGGTGAACCCCTAAGAGTTTTCAAGAATCTGAAACCATCATCATGGTTTATTAAACTTTGTAAACCTTCTGTAGTTTTTAGGTCTCCAGCAGTAAGTGTTCTTTTACCTATTTTGTTTTTTCGGAGTGCAATCTGCGACTGACCAATCAAGAATTTCATTTGTAACTTCTTAGCTTTGAAGAATATATTTTCAACACACATGGCAGCTCGTCGATCAGATCTTCTTAACTCAGATTTACATATGTCACTATAGTAAACACTTCTTAACCTTTGTTTATCATCAGGTCTTTTTTGTCCAAGAAATATGCCTGGATATGACATTTCTTCAGAGTACTGATCTCTAAATATACTCAACGTCCTGTTATACCTTCACCAGGAGCAACATTATAGATTTCCTGTCTTTCACTATCACTGACAAAGTCTGGAGGAGTCAACATACTATCAATTACTCCAGCTGGTATTTCTGCTTCAGCCTCACTCCATTCATCTTCAGGGAGGTTTGATGTTAAATCATCTGCACCATTTGATGTCTCAATATCACTGGTCACATCTAATGACTCTTCCAGGTTTCTCAACCAATTCTGGTTTATAATAATTCCTTGATCTTGATACAAAGGACTTGTGTTAATTAACCATGCAGTTGCTTGCATTACTTTGTGAGGTCTTATATTCATTGAAAGTGCAGAGCTTTTGTATTGTAATCTTCGTTTAAGTTGAACTTTAATAGTACCCATCTCATCTGATAGTCTGGGCAGCACATTAACAGTGCTGTTTACATCTGCTGGAACATTAACAACATTACCAGTAATTTTGAGCTGGCCACCTCTTGGGGCCTGAAATATCTTTTGAAATGCTAACCGAGGAGCAATAAGTCGACATTCTAGTTTGTTTAGATCAAAGAAAGATGGTTTTTCTGGAAATTGCATGCCATTTGCAATTGCACATGGTGGAACTTTTCCCTTTTTTAAGTGATTATTACATGTGTTGCAGAGCCACTCTACATTAGCAATACTTCTAACACTTTGCAAATATTTTGAAATATCTGGATTAACTAGTCTTATTCGGTCAGCAGGACAGACACTGTGCTTATACCACAACTGTTCACAACAGGTACATACATACAGAGGTCCTGTAGATACAGAATTGTGAAAATTTCTTATTAGCTGTGTAATATTATTAACTCCAGGTGGACATACACTGTTGGTGTTCCTATTATTTGAGTTTGTTTTATATGTACGATTTTTCACTAAGTTTCTATAAGTTCTTTGCTTAGCCAACCTTATTTCTCGTTGCTGTGAAGATTCATTCTTTCTATTTGATCTTTGTTTAGCCAACCTTATTTCTCGTTGCTGTGAAGATTCATTTTTTCGATAAGATCTTTGTTTAGCCAACCTCTTTTCTCGTTGTTCTGAGGATTCATTTTTTTCTATTTAATCTTTGTTTAGCCAACCTTTTTTCTCGTTGCTGCGAGGATTCATTCTTTCTATAACACCTTAGTTTAGCTAATCTTTTTCTCTTGTTTCTGGAGACTCATTATCTCTCTGAGTTTTTTTGCAAATGTTTTCTTTAGAAAACCTACTTTTCCTTTCTTCAAAGCTTTCACTCTGTCTTATCAAACTTCTAGAATTCCTCTTCTGCACACGTTCTTTTTCTGAGAGGTAACACACTTCAGATTTATGATATTGTTTTGAACAAATTAGAAAAGGAGATGTCTACATTTGACAAATCAGGTCTTTTATTACATTTAACACCCTTCATTTCAAATGGAACAGAAATGTTTTGATCTGTGCATGATGTAAACTGAAAGTAGTGAACAAGATTTTGAAGTCCTTCAACTGAAGTTAAAACACAATGACCAGATGTAGATGGCATCCCATGCAAATCTCGTGAGTGAGAATCAAAAACCTTAAACACTTCAGGAAAAGGCTGGAAGATGGTTACTGTATTCATACCAATTGTTATTAAACAAGCTTTGTAATGCGAGGTAAAAAATATTTCAGTAAATGCATGTTCTAGTGTCACATATGGATCACTATTTACAGTCATGAATACTGCACCTGAAAAAGATTCGCTATACTCCAAATAAAATGCATCATTTTCTATGTCAACAAATTGAGGTACCTCGGTTAATAACAAAAAATCTTTATTCATACACTGACTAACAATACTGTAAAGGTTGTTTCTATAACATAGAATTTGGTTCATCATTGATGTGTCCCAAATGCTAACTGTTTTAATTTCATTGTACACAATAGAACTCACTGACATGGCAACACATTGTTTTCCAGCATTCAATCCAAACATGGATTGATTACCTTGATGAAAGTCAGCATGAACTGTATATGTGGGATCAACTATTTCATTAATATTGGTAGGACCTGGATTTTCTTCAACATCATTTGAAAGTCTTAATAGTAATGGTACATAAACATGATGATAGCACAGCATCCGTGCATGCCACATGCAAACTTCATGATTTTTCTCAGCTTCAGTGAGTAGGCTTTTCAAACATGGTAAATAAAATACTTTTAAATAGAACATCATCAACATTTGATTCCAAAATTTACCTTTTAATCACAACATAGCAATTTTCCCTTGTGTGAAATTGTGGTGAGTGCCAATCCTTGATCGATAGATTTCAATGGTGACACCCATATTTTTAATGGTAATCTAAAACTCAAATGCACTGCAGGTAGTTTGTGGACTACAACAGTAAATCAGCAATAGTCAAAATGTACCCAGCACAATGGCAATGGGATTGTAATATACTTGCAGAATGGCAAGCGTGATTTTTGTTTACCTGCACAATGGCAAGGTTGAATTGTTTTACCCGCACAATGGCAAGGTGTAGCTTTGGTACGTGGCCTTTCACGTAAATAGTGTCTGATCTTACGACCAGCGCGAGCACAATGGCCCCTTTTTTGATTTGATACGTGGTTCTCACGTGGATGTCTGATCTATATTGATCAGCGCAAGCACACTGGCTTCAACTACAAAATTTACTGATTAAGAAAACAAACAAAAGCAAAAAGACTTTAATACTTACCGTTCCCTTATAAATCACAGTATTCTCTGAAATAAATATTCTTGAATATAGTTGACGATATGGGTGGTTGACTACATCAATATCAACCATATCAACACAAAAGAATCTCAACTCCCAAGGCGCTTTGCTAGCTAATAAAAAGATGTCGCCAAAAGACGCCAATTGCTATATAAAATGTTTACATGAAGTAACTATCCCATGGCCTTCTTCGATGTTCGATAAACCAGTAAAACCACTGTTGATAACGCCCACTGATAACGCCCTGAGGCCAGGCAAGTTCAAGGTGGTTGATGGGATAGTTTTTCCTGTTTCCTCATGGTCTTTAGAATTTGGATTGGTCTTTGCTGGCGATATTCAAGGTAAAATACTTAAGAGGCTGTCTCCGTAAAAACCGACCGATGATCCAGAGGTAAAAATTGAAAGAAGCTTAAATCTCGATTACTGATAGCTATTTTATAGCTTTGCTAAAATACGATTTTGTGACGTTCTGGCACTCTGTTTTCTTGACGATTTTTAAACCTATTTTTATCATAATGACAGAACCGGAAATTGGCGGCAAAATCAGGAAAAAATTCCCGTAAAACTATATATTCGCTTGCTCTCCGCTTCTTTGAACTTCCCGATAAATCACTCGATCTTGTGAGAATATTTAATTGTTTAACTGGATCGTAATAGCCGTATTTTGTAAAATATACTGATATAGTTATAAAAACATTCGGTTCCAAAAACTGTACTGGAATGTCAAACTATAACATATGCTATTTATAGCAGATCTTTAATACCGAATTTTGCAAAAGTTCAGCGCACCTAGGATTTGTGCCTTGTATGGTTTTTGGTACCTAGGTTTGGAGTTTTCGTTTCAATAATAAAAGTTTGCTGCACAGCATTTTCGTCTTTAAAATCTGTTATAATTTATATTGAATATTTCGGCGATGAGGATATTTTATACTAATCAACGAATCAAAGCACTTTGTCAACACTTGCCAATGTTATCGTGGAATACGTTAAGGAATGTAAAAATGTCTTTATAAACTCTTCTATAACAAACGCTTACAGTTCTCAGGTGAATGTATACTATTTTGCAAGTCTCTATAAAATCAAAATGAAATTTAAATTGCATAGCTTTGACCCTAGAGCGCGGGGGTTCTGTATATATATAGAGAAACGTCGCGCATTATAACTTTGTGCATAACCTAAGAAATGTTGTGAATCAAACTAAAAATGATGGGGAAAAACATCAATTACATTATTCAGTGAGGCAGTGCCAAGAATAGGAGGTGTGTATTGCTGACGCTAATTTGTTGACATTTAATTAGCACAATCAATTAATGTCGATTTCAAGTTATGAGTCTTATTACATAGTGTGATAATGTCATGCCATGGAAGGCGAGGAAAGAAATACATGTTCGTTTGCTGAAAAAGTTACCTTCCCTTGTGGGAATTCTCGCGGTTGCACCGAAACTGTTAGGCTTGTAGATTGTTGTGATGATGTTTCAGCACATTTGAGGAAATATCACTTGTCAAAATCTAAAGTTACAGAATCTGAGTTAATTTTAACACGTGCCGGGTATTTTGACATCAACGATGCTCAAAAAAGGTGTATGTGGATATGTCCTAGTCATCGACATGGCTTGGGAAAATTCTGGCGTTCGGCGACACCTTGTCAGCATCCACGTCACAAGCACGATGTGAAGAAAGCATGTAAAGGACGGGAAGTAATCAACCTTGATCGTACAAAGGATATTTTTTTGTTATATGGTGTAGTTGTTCCGCTTGGATCCCGTTAGTATTCTTGTACAAAATATTCAAATTTTTATCCACCCTGTAGTTAGTAAAAACGCCATCGTATAAAAATGAAAGATATTGTACCTGCGACCTTGCCATTATTAGTGAGCTTAAGCAAGTGACGTTTCTGACAACACGTACGGCATGAGCAACGTAAAAAGACTGGGTCAAGGATTGTGATTCGCGAATTCGATTGTGATGAAAAAGTCACTTGCTTAAGCTTACTGTTGCTCACATGTGGTGACGTGGTGAATAAATTACGCGAACTCACCTGGACACTGAAGGGATATTAATATTTGAACAAGCACAATTTTCAATTTCTTGTGTGGGAAATTGTATGCTGATGCATGAAATTTCTACCTTTGCTCTGGCCTCTTACGTTTTAAATGCATGACGTGGAAGCGCGCGTGTGTTGGTAAATGCAATAATATACTACAGTATTTGGGTTGTCAATGTTTCCCCATTCCCATATGTGTTTATTCAATCATATACCTTATGGTAAGAATTGTAAACGATTATAATGTAGATAGGCCTTAATTAATCCTATAACTTTTTAGCTATTTGTACACAATGCTTAAAAAAACACACTGAAAAAATGTCTGGAACTGCAAAGTGGGTCAAATTTGATGGGCGTGCAGAGGCTACACAACCAGGTGAAGAACTTAATGAGGAGAAAGTTCAAGAAGAAAGGTAACTATCGTGCAAAAGGTCAAGCTGAAAAGAAACAAGTTTATTAGCTTTTTTTGCAACTTAGATTGGCAAAGCAAATGGCAAAAATTGCAATTGAAGACCATTTGGAACACTCAAGTGCTGCCACTCCCATTAACGTAAGGCCTTCCAGCGAAACAGCAAAGAGTCCTAACTGGATGCCAAGCTTTTCGCAAGATATGTCAGATTTTGAATGTGATATACCACAGATTCCAAAGACTACAGAAGCCGTGTATGCTTACAACAACGCTATGGAAGACGTTTCCCGTCATGCTCCCAAACATCAATTCACGCCTTTGACGTATCAGCTGAACAAGTCTTGGGAGGATACATCTGAACATGAACGTTCTGAATGCATCGAAAAAGCAGAGGAGGGAATGAAACTTATTTGTGAAATAATTGCTCCCGATGATGGTGAAGCTCTTTTTCAGTCCGTTTGCAATTTGTCGTCAGATAGGAATACCACAGAGCCAGTGTCGGATGATCTTGTCGCGCTAATGACCGCATTCAGAGACGCACCCACTAGAAATCTGAAGACTCAAATACTAAGCATTTACGCTTATGAATACTCTGCTCCCAAATTGCAGAAATTGCATGAACCATATTGTAAAGTAACGATGTGGCAAATAAAGCGAGCAAGGGAACACGCAAAAAATGTTGGCCCGGGGACACCAGTTGAGAAAGTGCATCGCCATCGCGTCCGCCTCGACATGGGTAAAGTTGATCATTTTGTCAGTTTCGTAGACAGGCCATACTTTTACCAAGACACTGCTTATGGTACAAGGAAATTAAAGTTTGATAGCGGTGAGAAAATTATCATCCCAAACGTCATTCGTACAGTGACAAGATCGACGATGATTGCCCAATACCTCGAGTATTGTAAAGAAGAATCTTTTGTTCCTCTGAGCCGAGCGACTCTATACCGTATACTTGAAGTCAGGGAAGCAGCCCAGCAGAAATCTTTAGCTGGCATTGATAACACTGCCGCGGATGGGGCAGAGGCCTTTAGCGTCCTTTCCCAGATTATCGATCAATTGCAAAAAACTGGTGTGGAGAAAAAATGGTGTTTGGATGTGAAGAAGCGACTGAACGATGGAAAGCTTTATCTCAAAACAGATTACAAGGTTCACTGCAATGAGGAAGAAAGTCCTTGTGGCGATCATTGTCGAAGATATGCCTTGAGTGATCCAGATGACAAGCACTTTAGAGAGAAATGTGACCATCAACATTCAGTCATATGCGAGCAGTGTGAAAGTCTATTTGATACATTTCATGATATTGAGAAGATGATTGGTCAACAAAAGGACAAATTCGAATCTGAGGAACAAAAAGAAGACATGCTTTGGGACTTCAAAAAATCCCAGATAACATTTTTCGTTGGAAAGCTCATGTACTAAGGTCTGTGAACCAAGAACGCGCAAAGCAGGATGTCATAGCCAACTTGCAAAGCAACTCCGTTCTGATTATTATGGATTGGGCAATGAAGTTTTTGCAGTTGAAGCACCGAGAGAAACAAAGTGACTGGTACGGTAAGAGAGGTTTAAGCTGGCACATAAGTAGCGTGGGTTCCGAGATCGTATTACATCCAAAATAAAAGTCATGTCTTTCGCCCACCTTTTCAATTCCTGTACACAGGACTGGTACGCTGTTACATCAGTTCTTGAAGATCTTCTGCATAATATTCGAAAGCAAGTACCAAATATCTCGGTGGCTTATCTAAGGTCGGATGAAGCTGGTTGCTACCATAATAATTATCTTATTCCAGCTGCAAAGGATGTTGGGGAAAGAGTTGGGATACGTATTGAAAGATACGATTATTCGGAGCCACAACAAGGCAAGGACATTTGCGACCGCATTCTTTGTCCTATGAAGCAAGCCATTCGACAACACTGTTGTGAGGGCCATGATATATTGACTGCATCGGATATGAGGGAAGCTCTCCTCAAAAAGAAGATAAAAGGCACAAGTGCCTCGGTTAACATGGTAAACGAAGCAAAGAAACCATAGAAGTTCATAAGATTGACCAAATCAGTTCTTTTCATAACTTCAAAATTGAAAAAGATGGAATACGAATGTGGAAAGCGTTTGGAATTGGTCCTGGAAAGTACATTAGTTCTAACGACATTTATGTTAATCACCAACAACCAACTGAACTTGAAACTCCTAGCAATGAGGATTTCTTTAAGTTTTCGGATTTACGAGAACTAAAACAAAAGGACGGAGAGGCTGGGCACAGCGGCGTTTTTGAATGTTCTGAACTGGGATGTATGGCGATTTTTGACACATTTTCGGATTTACAACTCCACCTGGATGTTGGGGTTCACTCAAGCGACTATAGGAACAGCGAAACAACATATGATACTATCCGACGACAGTGGGCCGAGAAACTTTCGTCTGTCGTAGAATCAGATGTTATTGGTTTATCTAGCAAAGTTACAAAATCATCCAGTGAAAAGCACTTGTTCCAGAGAGAAGGATGGGCGTTGGCCAAGGGAAGAAAAGGATCTGCGCGATTTGAAGAACACGTGCGTGCTTATTTAACAACGAAGTTTGATGTTGGCGAATTAACGGGAAATAAGTCTGACCCAGAACAGGTTGCTGTCGATATGAGAAATGCAAGAGACGAGCGTAACATGCGCCTTTTCGAAAGAGAATGCTGGTTAACAAAAACCCAGATTCAAGGATTTTTCTCGCGTCTTGCTGCTTCCCACAGAAAACGCCAGGTCGCATCTGTGGAATCGAATGTTGGTGAAGACAGTGATGAAATTCTGGATTGTTTGGCGGAAGATGCGCGACATACTGATTTGATAAACGAAATAGAAAATAGTCTGAACTTAAAACACCCTATTATTTATGATATTTATGATTTATGTTGCTACGTTCGGGTTGATAAACTGAACTCTTTCAATGTTCCAATGCTTAAGAAGATATGTGCATACTTCGAGGTCGCATTTCGCTCTACGGACAAAAAGGCTGATCTTCTAAAAAAAATACAAGAGATTATTTTTTCATGTCAGTGTTTTACGGAAAGATGACATATATTAGGCAATTTTCTTAATTTTGACTTCAACAGAAACTGATGAAAATAAAAGTTTTTCTCAGACACCTATAAGTTGTTTGATTTATCCGACTTACAACACTATTAAAACAGTAAATTAGCAAATAGTAATTGGTAAATAGTAATATATATATATATATATATATATCGACTTGGAAATTTTTCCACAGAAAAACTGTAAGCGTTTGTTATAGAAGAGTTCATAAAGACATTTTTATATTCCTTAACGTATTCCACGATAACATTGGCAAGTGTTGACAAAGTGCTTTGATTCGTTGATTAGTATAAAATGTCCTCATCGCCGAAATATTCAATATAAATTATAACTGATTTTAAAGACGAAAATGCTGTGCAGCAAACTTTTATTATTGAAACGAAAACTCCAAACCTAGGTACCAAAAACCATACAAGGCACAAATCCTAGGTGCGCTGAACTTTTGCAAAATTCGGTATTAAAGATCTGCTATAAATAGCATATGTTATAGTTTGACATTCCAGTACAGTTCTTGGAACCGAATGTTTTTATAACTATATCAGTATATTTTACAAAATACGGCTATTACGATCCAGTTAAACAATTAAATATTCTCACAAGATCGAGTGATTTATCGGGAAGTTTAAAGAAGCGGAGAGCAAGCGAATATATAGTCTTACGGGAATTTTTTCCTGTTTTTGCCGCCAATTTCCGGTTCTGTCATTATGATAAAAATAGGTTTAAAAATCGTCAAGAAAACAGAGTGCCAGAACATCACAAAATCGTATTTTAGCAAAGCTATAAAATAGCTATCAGTAATCGAGATTTAAGCTTCTTTCAATTTTTACCTCTGGATCATCGGTCGGTTTTTACGGAGACAGCCTCTTAAAATATGCATAAATATCTGAATCTGAAAGAAGTATTTACATATTTGCCGGATCGGAGGGAAATGTTTGTTTTTATGTCATTGATTTGACAATTGTTAACATTGTTGACAATTGTTAACATATTTTTGAACTTTGATCCGAGCAACACAGCTAGCCGACTTGCTCGGCCGACTTGTGAGTGTTAATATGTTCAGAAATTTCTATCCAAGTATTAAGGGCAAGCCCAATTTTGTAATATAAAGGCATCATAACTAAAAAACTGCACAGTGTCAGTGAGATCCCACTAACTGAGCTGTTTCACAGAACATGCCTGCCAGGGTTCCATATGAGCTACATTCTTGTCAGTGTATAAATAAAGAATTTTTGCTATTGACTGAGGTACCTGAATGTGGGTTGATATTTGTGGGCTTATAAAGGTCAATCTTTTCTTAATATACAAGTGTCCAATAAAATGGCAGAATATAAAACAATCAATATCAACATACACCTCGCCTAGGGGTTTATTAGTACATCAGCTACATTCTTGTTTATGTAATATTGAAATATATTGTATTCTTGTTTATGTAGTATTGAAATGTAGTATTGAAATATGTTTGTTTCATTTCTTTACAGATCCTGGCACCCCAAGTAAATCTACTTCTGTTAAGTGTTTTATACACAATGTTTCTCCGGTGAAAAAGTCTAACAATGGGAAAAGGCAGTACTTCCATTGCACATTACAATGTGCAGATAAAGTTGTGAGAGCAGTCTGTTTCTCACCTGAAAAACAAACTGAAGTGAAAGCAGTGGAGCTAACAAAAACGGCTGTTAAGATTAAGAATTTTCAGCAAAATGACCCCAAGAATGATATCTTCATAACCAAGTATACCCAAGTCACCCCACTGAAGAATGATCAAGTTCCATTCAAATTTTCAGAGGAGTTGACAAATGCCTCAACTGATACAGTCATAAACCTTTCATCAGTTAGCAGACTTGCTCCTGAGCAACTCATAGCTGTTAAAGGTCAAGTGGTCCATGTATCCGGTATAAAGCATATTACTACTAATTCTCAAGAAAAACTCAGGAAGCAAGAAATTTTAATAAGAGATCCAACAGCCTGTATGAAGGTTATCCTATGGGAAGATTATGTTGAGACTATAGAATGTGACAAGACTTATGAGTTTAAAAACCTACGAGTTAAAGGATCAGCATCTAACAGATATTTAAATACCCCAAAGTTGGAGCACTTTACTGCTTCAGAGTGTGAAGCATTTTGGAATGAACTTGTTCCGATTGAGCAAGGGCTGATGGCTTCAACTTCATTGAAGATAGCAGTGAAAATTCTTGGAATTCGTAGCACATACAAGAAGTTGGCTTGTGTATCTTGTAGACGAAATGTGGAACCAAAACCAAATACCAGCATATTTGGAATATGTCAGTCATGCAAGTTAATGCAACTCCTGTCAGCCTGCGACTCCCAATGGACACTTCGACTCTTTGTACAGAATATTAGTGTACCTTCCAACAAAATACATGTCACAGTACCACCCAACCTTGCAACAGAACTAATGAAAAATTTAGCTCCAGAGGTGAATCTTTTGACTGCATCAGAGGATGACATTGCAATGGGAATTTTGAGTGCGAATAAGTCACTGTCTATGACCTATGACACACTCTCATTTCAAGTGGATCAACTTGACTTTGAACCTGTATGTTAAATGTTCATCATTACAAGACTATTGCATGTTCAGAATATATTGTTGTGTTTGGGTTTGCTGTGTTTGGGATATGTTAAATGGTGATGATTACAAGACATGATTACAAGACTATTGCATGTTTACCATATAAATTGTTGTGTTTGGGGTTGTTGTGTTTAGGATAGGAGTATTGCACTCATTGCCATTGCAATTACAGCATATATTTTTATGTTTATATGCTTTTTTTTAAATTTGTTGTTTGTGAGGAAAATGTGTCAATTTTAAATATATGCTTGTGAAATTTGTTCTGTTTGATGTAAACATATCATTCTCAGTTTAACTCTTACTGAGACCATGAATAATAAAAAATTCTTTTTGTCGAATGAAAAAAAAATGTTATCACTTTGTGAACCATTGTGGCCTTGCCAGGCTTATCTGCAACCTCGTACACATGGGCTTTGTGTAAGAGTGGATAATGTGGTGTGGGTTAGCGTGACGCAATCTTGTTCCATGAACCTGCAATCCTTTGACCACAGTATTCTGTGCCACAGTCCACAAAGCACAGCCCAGAAAGCACAGCGACAGGGTTGAAAGGGGCCCCCAAAATGCTACAAGAATAAAATTAAACTATTTTTGTAAGAACCTGCGATCCTTTGACCACACTCCACAAAGCACAGCGACATTTCGCCGACTTTCTAAGTCTAAAACTAAAACCAAAGTGACATTTTGACATGCGTCGACTTATTATTATATTCTAAACGAAAACAACGGTATTGCCCGCCTTTATTTAAACCTGGCTGTTGTGAACCCCACAATAAAAATTTGATTTATATAAAGCTAACTTTGTGAATATAATAAAAACGAAACAAAAACATAAGAATGATCAATGAAATACTGACCATTTCTGCGAATAATTTATCATGAAAGTTTATACATGGTCACACCGATCCGATCAAGCTGACAAAATATCGGCTCTGCCCAGTCTCTTTGGTATTTAAACAAACTCGGCGGACAGACATGCATCATCGCTCATCGTTTTTTCCGTATAGCATAGTGGTTAGCCCGCGAACGGGCTACCCACAAAAATTATAGTTACCCAGTCCTCTTTATGAAAATTTTTTAACATCACACTTAATTACGTCACTTCTTTCACTGCGTATCCCCGTATCATTGAAAAATTATAGTTACCCAGTCTCCGCTTTTAATTTATTAAACACAACACTCAATTACGTCATTTTATTCACTGCGTACCCCCGTATCCCACTATTAGGTTAATGTAGCAAAAGTGACCGGGTATTCTATAATCGCTCCAAAATCTCTTTTCACATCTCTGCCAGAACTCTCTCGCAGCAATGTCCACTCTGGCGTCATCGGCCGAGTTAAGGCTGCTTTCCACTTACGCGTTTTTCTCCATACGTATACGCACGTAAAAAAACGTACGTATTTCTAATCTCCAGTGCCGCGTAAAAAGATACAAAGCGCGGTAAAATTTAAATATGGCGTTGCAGGAGTGTGAATTAACAATGCTCATTTTGCTTCGCCAAAAACGAAAAAGAAGAAATAAATACAAAAAAGGTTCTGGATGAAAGATATTCTTAAAACTCTAAAAGAACTTGGCGAATACCATCGTCTAATGCAAGAAATGAGGCTGAATGATCATGAGTCTTTTTTCCAGTATTTCCGAATGACTCCAAGCCGTTTTGACCAACTTCTTGCTCTCATTGGGCTATACTTAAGGAAAGAATCATTGCTTCGCGAGCCTATAAGGCCTGCAGAACGCTTGGCTGTAACACTTAGATTTCTAGCAACAGGAGACTCTCAGAAAAGTATTTCGCCTTGGTCATGCTAAGGTGACCAAAATTGTCAAAGAAACGTTCGAAGCTTTGTGGACGTCTTTGCAAGCCTTTATCAAAGCTCCCTCGAGCCCAAGCAAGTGGAAAAAAATCGCTATCGACTTTTGGCAGCTGTGGAACTTTCCAATGTGCTGTGGGGCCATTGATGGAAAGCATGTCGTCATGCAATGTCCTCCTTGTGCTGGTATATATACAGGGTGTATCAAAAAAAATGTCCCAAATGTAAAATTTCCGTTTTTCAGGATATTTTGCAGAATTTGGCAAATTTTTGTGTTCCTAGAGATAGTTAAGACTTATCTGGTATACCTAGGCCAAGTTTGGTTTTTCATTAAACAAAATTATGTTACCGGGGGGTGGTTCCTTTCCACAGATATTGAGAGGGCTTGCGCGCGAAAATGTGAAGCTGAAATTGAGATATTATTTAGCTGTCTAAAAGTAGGAAAGCTTTTTAATAATCTGTCAAAGTTTCAGGAAAAATAATGCAAACTGGGAGCAACGCGCGACCCCTAAAAGTGACAAATATTTAATTGCGCGCAGTGAATTAAATGCATGGTTGATTTTAGCGTGACCGATCTCATGCAAGGCTGCATGGGCAAATGAATAAATTAAAGCGAGAAACTGAACAAGAAGACGAAGCGATTTAAATCATTTAATAACAAGATTTTTATTCTTGAAGTTAATCCTCAACATTTCCACCATTTCTTTCTAAGCAAACTGCGGCTCGTCTCAGCATGGTAAACACTGAACGGCGAACCACATTTGTCTGTCCTGCCTCAAATTATCCATTTCGTTCGAAATTCTTTCTTGCAAATCGCCTACGCTACCACCGGCAAATCTAGGTGAATGGACAGACAAATGGTTCGCTGTTCAGTGTTTAGTATGCTCAGACAAGCCGCAGTTTGCTTAGAATGAAATGGTGGACATGCTGAGGATTAACATCACGAATAAATCGCTTTGTTTTTGTGTTCAGTTTCTCGCTTTAATTTATTCATTTGCCCAGCCTTACATGAGATCGGTCACGCTAAAATCAACCATGCATTTAATCCACTGCCCGCAATGAAATATTTGTCACCTTTAGGGGGCGCGCGTTGCTCCCAGTATGCATTATTTTCCCTGAAACTTTGACAGTTTATTAAAAAGCTTTCCTACTTTTAGACAGCTAAATAATATCTCAATTTCAGCTTCACATTTTCGCGCGCAAGCTCTCTCAATATCAGTGGAAAGGAACCACCCCCCCGGTAACATAATTTTGTTAATGAAAAACCAAACTTGGCCTAGGTATACCAGATAAGTCTTAACTATCTCTAGGAACACAAAAATTTGCCAAATTCTGCAAAATATCCTGAAAAACGGAAATTTTACATTTGGGACATTTTTTTTGATACACCCTGTATGTCTGTATGCCTGTATATGCCTGTATATGCCTGTGTCTGTATCTATATCTATCTATCTATCTATCTATCTATCGATCGATCCATCCATCGATCGATCCATCGATCGATCCATCGATCGATCCATCCATAGATCCATCCATCCATCCATCCATCCATTCATCTATATATATATATATATATATATATATATATATATATATATATATATATATATATATACAATATATATATATCTATATCTATATATCTATATATCTACCGGGTGGCGCAAAAAAATGTTCCCCCTCTTAGACTTATCGTAATTAAAAAACTAATACATATATCTTATTCAAATAAAGTTTGTTGAACGCTGTGATGTCTAACTTAAATTTTTATATATGTCTTACAGGGGAGAAGATGACTAAGAAGCTAAGGCTATAAAAATGTAGATGTACACGTACAAGATATTAAGATATTTTACGAGGGCAATACCTTGGTGGTTATGTTTTTCACAACCTGCATAAGAAATTAAAAAACAGCCCAAGCTGGAAATCACCAGAGTGTCAACAAGCAATTGCCATTCTTGAAGCTGCACATGTTCCCAACGGCTATATGGAAGACCAAAAATTGGTTTCTTGTTTAAACCGATGTGGATTGTGGGCTATAAATTCACATGCCCAAGTAATTATAATTAAAACTGAATGCCCATTTAGGGATTTAACTACATGTATTAAGGAAAATAAGGTAGAAGTTGATATAATATTGTTCAGATCATTGTCTCACCCAGACATTTTATCAGCATTTTATTCTGCAATTGCCGACTCTGAACTAAATCCAGAAAAACAAGTTGCCAAAGATGTTTTACATTCAATTGTTTATCTGTACATTAAAGTACGAGCATTTTCCCTTGCCAAAGACATAGTTCAAAAGTACAAGTTAGCTACAAAAAGTAAGTGCAAACAAAAGGCCTTAAGAAAAGAGATCCAAAGAGCTGCTGAAGTTAAGCCAGAAGAGAATATAAATGAGTATATATAAAATACTAGCCAATGTTTCATTCTTTGTACAAATATTACATGGAGGTAGAGTATAAAATAAAGGCAAGCTAACAGGGTTCTCAGTTTTAATTGAACTTTTTCTGTCTCTTAGTAAATACTGATATACAGTAAAATATTTCATGTAGTTAAGGGGGCAAATAAACACAACTATCTGTAAGCTAGTCTAGTTTTAAAGTTTTTTAGTATGCAGTACCTTTCTTTTAAGCACAGCTTGTTCTGAAATATTTTCCCATTTCGCCCTCTCATGTTGCCACTGCTAATAGAAACCTCCAGTTGGATTCGTAGTGTGTTTGTGCTATATCCAAACGTAAACATGTCTGGGTTGTCTGATTGAAGGCCCAATTTTCCTTGGTTTCCGAAATATTCCTCAACTGGATCTTGGCAGAACCTTTCGGTCAAGACAATAATCAAGACCTTCTGTGAGCAAGAATTTGGTTGCCTCGATTGTAGCCAAACAGGTCATTTGCAGACCTTCGTAGGTTTGTTTGCCAAGAAATAAACATCTTGCTTCTTGCAATTGGGGTGTAGTTGCCAACACGATCAGTTGTACTTTTCTTCCACTCTTTAAAATAGGATAGAAAATCGTTTTTCAAGCCACGAGAATCTTTCATCAACAATAGATGTGTAAGGTGCAAGGAAAGGCTTTCGTCTAAGTTTATGCTCATTGATGCTTCTGACATTATGACAATCAAAAGACTTGTCCATCATTTGTGCAAATACAGCAGTTCCTGCGGCTTCTGGTGGTCCAAAGGCTTCGAGAGCTGCTGCAACAGAAGCACTCAATACTTGAGCAGCTAGGTTAACTCGCATTACATCATAAGATGACAAGTGAATATGATCATTAGTGAGTCTTGGCAATAACTTCAGACCATTGTCAATATCCTGATAGTAGAGCTGGCAAATATGTTCCCAGATTATGGTCATTCCAGCATTCCACATGTATCGAGAATCTCCACTGTGGGAATGAGAAAGACAGTTTCTTGTCGTCTTAACAAGGTGCGGGGCATCACAAAAAAAAAATATGTATCTGTATTTTGCATAGAGATTAACAGTTCTGTAGCAAACATCTTTGTCAGAACCACCATCAAGCTGTTGATGCATGCGATAGAATGCTCAATTTGGTGAAGCGCCATCTGAAGTTGTAGCAATGACCCACAAGTTGCAAGTAACTTCTAAGATGTAAATAGCTTCCCAAAACACAGGCAGGATCTGTTCACATCTTTTATCAGTTGTGGCAAAATACGCCAATGCAAACTTAAGATTAGTACAAACGCCTCTGAGTAGAAACACCAAAGCATGTGTAGCAAGCTCATCACACTTTTCCAAGGTGTTGTAATTGACTTTAGGATCACCAAGGTCTGTAAAACCAATTAGTTCACCTGATTCTTTTTGAAACACAAGATTTGATTTTACAGTCATCTCATCAAAAAGTAACACAACATACCTTAGTGTGTTGAAGTATGCTGAGGTTAAAGTAATCAAATCCTTGATTACCTATGCATTAAATCCAACTTTTGGTCTTATAGCTTTTCTATAATCTCTCAGTGTCCTCTGACTGTCCTCTGACTGGGTAGAACAAAAACTCCGCTGTTTCTAAGTTCTTCATAGCAAGAGGGAGATTTAGTGGCCAGGGACATATTTTTCTGCTGTTGCCAAAACGATTGCATGAATGGTGTCATTTCTTTGTTGCCAATTTTTGAAAAAAACTTACAACATCATTGCTTATTTCATCATCAACTGGGATGCTTGCCTTTTCAATTTCAACCTTCATTTCTTCTATTTCTTTTTCTAATTTAGCATATTTCAGCTGCTGTTCTTTGAAGGGCTAGCTTGATTCTTTCAGGTGCTGTTTTAGAAATGGGAGCTTTCAGTTTAGCTGGCATTACCTGTCCTTTCTTGCTAGCTTTCTGTATCTTTTTAACTTGAGCAGAAGAGAAAGCTGTGCATGATTTGCATGACTTAGTCACAGATGCAGGTGGCATTAGTAGCTGACAATTGATGGATCGATGATAATCATCATGGTGGTAGGACTCACCAAATTCAACCTCATTACCCTCATCCCATAATGGATCGTATGATTTAGGAATGACATGGTGCTTTACATCATCACATTTTTGCATTTCATTAGTTACTCCAGTACAGAGGGTATAATCCATTATCTCTCCAGTCAACTGCTTTACACTGACTTGTTTTACTGACCTATAATATTTCTTATATATTTCATGATTTTCTGGTAAAAGCCAATGAAACAACACGGACAGGGTAAATCCAAGACTGTCATCAACCACAATTTCATACTCAGGCAAAAGATATGGTGAATGCATCTTCTGCATTGTTATTCTATCATCCAGTGTTGCAACATTCCAGTCTCTCAATTCTTTTAATTTGGAAACATGCTTGCAAACATCTGCAAGAGAGTCAAACTTCTGAGAACAAACTGGAGCTTGTACACGATGCAAAGTGCATCTAGGAGGAATTTTTTCTTCATCGTGGAGTAGACTTGGCGTGTTGAGCATGGTAAAACACCAAATACTAAAGTCTTCTTTGTCATTTTGTCAGTTACAACTAGCAAAAGAACAACTTTGTGTAAGTTTAAAATTTAAATTATAAACTATGTTTAAATAAAAGCATTCTTACTGTTAAAAGTGTGTTATTATACAGGGTGTATCAAAAAAAATGTCCCAAATGTAAAATTTTCGTTTTTCAGGATATTTTGCTGAATTTGGCAAATTTTTGTGTTCGTAGAGATAGTTAAGACTTATCTGGTATACCTAGGCCAAGTTTGGTTTTTCATTAACAAAATTATGTTACCGGGGGGGTGGTTCCTTTCCACTGATATTGAGAGGGCTTGCGCGCGAAAATGTGAAGTTGAAATTGACATATTATTTAGCTGTTTAAAAGTAGAAAAGGTTTTTAATAAACTGTCAAAGTTTCAGGAAAAATAATGCATACTGGGAGCAACGCGCGACCCCTAAAGGTGACAAATATTTCATTGCGCGCAGTGGATTAAATGCATCGTTGATTTTCGTGTGACCGATCGCATGCAAGGCTGTGCAAATGAATAAATTAAAGCGAGAAACTGAACACAAAAACAAAGCGATTTATTCGTGATGTTAATCCTCAGCATGTCCACCATTTCATTTAAGCAAACTGTGGCTCGTCTGACCATAGTAAACACTGAACAGCAAACCATTTGTCTGCCCATTCACCTAGATTTGCCGGTGGTAGCGTAGGCGTGCAAGAAAGAATTTCATACGAAATGGAGAATTTGAGGCAGGACAGACAAATGGTTCGCCGTTCAGTGTTTACCATGCTCAGACGAGCCGCAGTTTGCTTACAAAGAAATGGTGGAAATGTTGAGGATTAACATGACAAATTAATATCTTGTTATTAAATCACTTCGTCTTTTCGTTCACTTTCTCGCTTTAATTTATTCATTTGCACAGCCTTGCATGACATCGGTCACACGAAAATCAACTATGCATTTAATCCACTGCGCGCAATGAAATATTTTTCACCTTTAGGGGTCGCGCATTGCTCTCAATATGCATTATTTTTCCTGAAACTTTGACAGCTTGTTAAAAAGCTTTCCTACTTTTAGACAGCTAAATAATATCTCAATTTCAGCTTCACATTTTCGCGCGCAAGCCCTCTCAATATCAGTGGAAAGGAACCGCCCCCCCGGTAACATAATTTTGTTAATGAAAAACCAAACTTGCCCTAGGTATACCAGATGAGTCTTAACTATCTCTAGGAACACAAAAATTTGCTAAATTCTGCAAAATCTCCTGAAAAACGAAAATTTTACATTTGGAACATTTTTTTTATACTCTGTAGTATGAAAACGTTTAAAATATCCCCACTGAACACAATGTACATTATAAAATTAAAGCATCATTGCAGACAATTGTAATAGCTAATATGAATTTTCAAGTTTATTTAAACTTTCTCTGTGTTCTCTACTAAGAGCTCTACCTACAAATCATTATCACTTCGAATATCCATTAATCCATGGTAATATCACAAAGATAACTCGTGATATGCAATTACATAGTTTGCTTGTGAACTGATGAGGGAGGGACTTGACGGTGAATATGGAAATATACTCGTTATTTTACATAAGAATAGCTCAAACGTATATTGTATTTAACATAAAGCACAGTAATTACATTTTTGGATGTCTTGTTCTCTGAAATATCTTTCGCAGGTAAAAACCCTGTCGTTTTCAATCTGTGCTCGGAAATGTTTATCAATTACCCTTGTTTTAGTGAGCTCGTTCAACCATTGTGATCGCCATGACTTGTATTCCTCGTTCTTTGGCGCTGGAAGTTTAAAAATACCGACTCCTTTTGTCCTCCGGGAAGTCCCACAACCGACAACAGCGCAGTTATTGCCAAGCATTTCGCAGATAAAACTAGATATGGGTTTATTTCACCATATTTGTTAAAGTCAATATTAAACCAGATAGATTGTGCACAGTCTTTAGTCACGTGATATAAACCAGGGCGAAATCAACATCCGTCTTTGAAGTTTGCTGCATTTCCTAACCATGTTCCCCCTCCATAAACTATTGTCATAATAATAGACCAAGTAGACTCTGGAACACGCGCGAGCGCCACGAGAACGAAAACATGTCTGGGCTGCCTATGCTATTGTTCACGACAATGTTCACAATATTATTCATTTGAAAAAAAAGCCCAGAAAGCCTCTGTGGAGTAGACAAATTTAGTTTAAAAACCGTTGTTTTTCTTCAACATGTGATAAATGGACTTGTACGGTGGCCCATAGTTGCCACCGGATTTAAAATCATATTGAAGAAACTAAATGTCCTTAATTTGTTTAGAAGTTCATTTCTGAATTGTAAAATGTGGCGACACGCCACAAAATATAACACAAGACTGTACAACGTTTAGTTTATTAAAAATTCACGTAAACAAATAAAATATTAAAAAAGAAAATCAAAATTAATTTTAAAATGAAAGAAAATTTAAAAAAATCATCTATGGTCAGCGGTTCTCTACTATAACCAATAATGCATGTAAGATATACATTGTGGTCAAAAAGAAAGTAAAAGAAAGTTTTGCAGTGCCTGCGGAAAAAAGCTTACAGAATTTAACAATGTTTGCCCTGGCTGTCGTAAAGGCAAGTAGTTTTCTTCTTATTTACCTTTTTATTGTTTGGAGTAATGAATTATTCATAAACTGCATCAAAAATTGTAAAATAGGCCAAAATGGCAAAACCACCTTCCCGCTTTGTCCTGTGAACAAAGTTAGGCTCAAAGTCTCAAACACTGCCAAGTATTTTTGTACAGTCAACCTTTATTTAATGGAATAGGGATGGAGGGGCCTGTAAAATAATGAGGGGGGATGACAATTTTCTATAGGGGATTAAATATATTTTATATTTATGGTGACAAAAATACTACATGCTTGTACACAAACAGTGGGCAGCTTGTAGAGAAACTTCAACTTATAAGTTTTATAATGTTAAGCATGCTGTCATGCTCAGGGCTTCCACAATTTATTTGCATATGACTGTCCTCATGGGGGATGGGAAAAAGAAAGACAAAGAACTTTTGAAAAGAATGTATAATAATGCTACTAACATTGACCCCTCCCCCATAGTGAGAGTCTTTTTGAAAGAAATTTCCTTTAATATTGGAAGCCCTGGTCATGCTACAGAAATGAGAAAAAAAATAATTTAAATTGCTCTTTTCCCAAACCATGGAACATTACAGCCACCCCAGCTCAAAAGTCCTGTATCTGTATATTGTCCTGAGGGACTTCAAGTTTGAACTGATTGCAACCCAAGGTGAGGTTTATGTTTTCACAATCCATGGTTTTGTTACAAGCAAGATGTCAGACATGTAGAGCAAAAAAGGAATGGGTTATTTTTATTCTGTTTGAATTTATATTATTAAATAAAATTAATTAAAAAACCACTAGCCCCACCCTAAACCACAATCCTGGCCAACACATTGACAACATTCACTGTTTGGCTGTGTCCCATAACAAATTTATTGTAGCTCCTCCCAACTAGCCCTCTCCTCCCCTCAACCTTTAGATAATAAGAGAGTTAATAGTCAAAACATGGCGGACTGTCGTGTTGAAGACTCTTCTGACAAAATTGTCAATAATTTCAATGATAATTTTGATTTAAATCAGTTAAAAGAGCATATATCATCTGGGAATATTGTCTATGATGGAACAAGAGCAAAATGGTGCAATAATTACGATTCGTGGCTGCCAGGAAGCAGCACAAAAAGGTTTGATTCCTCTACATCCGATTTCGTAGTAATATGGTATCCCGGTAAGCACAACACTCTGACCTTTAATGGTGATGTTGGAAAGCGTGCAAAAGAATGTTTAATAAAACTTTGTACAAATATACTGGCGGACCAAACCGGTTGCATTGACTTCAGTGAGTGTCTAGACAATTTAAATTTGGAGATGGAAGTTTTGAAAAGCAGAGTGGACTCAATGCAAAGTTTAATGAGTTCGCAGGGGAATGCAACGACACCGAGGGTATGTGAACTAAGTAATGAAATAGCGCTATTGAAAGTTGATCTCGAGGAACAAAAGTTCAAAAATATATGTTTAGAGCAAGAAGTTAAACGCCTTCAGCAAGAATTTGATTCATATCGAAACGGCTCAGTAAACACCATGGGTAATACTGAACTCATTAACATGCCCACCCACACATGATGAAAATGAGCATCAGTTAAACTCTAAGTATTTGATACTAATGACTCGATTAGTATGCAAAAAAACAACGAAAACGTAGTTGTTATTGACGACGATCATCAGTTAAGCCCTAATTATATAATCATCGATCAATTACCAGTAACAGAGGAAATTGACGAACAGCTAGATTATTGTAACAAACAAGGTCACAAAAACACACAACTAAACAACGATAAAGATATTGTTGTTATCGAAGAGAATAATCAATTAAGCTCAAGTCATACAACTATTGAACATCTGTCAGTAGCGTGAAAAATTGACAGACAATTGCAGGAATATCGTACCAACCAAAACAAGTTATTTGACACTCGCATATGTACGATGACTACTCATAAAACTCCTGGAGCTACAAGCGTGGCAAGATTTGAAAAGACAATGCAAGACTTCCAATCCAAGCATCTGCCTAGGCAGGATAGCCATTATAAGACAATTCCCAAACCATCCTACAGATCAAATGGATTACATCAAAGACATCACCAAAATTTTAAATTTAAGCGGCAATATGGGCAGGATAGCCGTTTTAAGACATATTCGAAACCACCCTAAATCACATCAAAGGCATCACCGGAATTTTTTTCGAATGAACGCATTGTCAGAACGGAAACGATCCTGGAGAAAGCAATTAGACCTTGTTTCACCCCTAATCAGACCTCTAGGTTTCCCTCGCCGAATGGAGACACTAGTTTAGATTGTACTGCCTCTGATACTTACACCATACCAAACAAAAAAGAGAAAAATCTATTTTATGTTCCTAAGATTATGGTGTCAAATGTTAGAGCCTTGGTGCCCAAAATCGAAGAAGTACAAGATTTTCTTAATCACAATCAGATAAGTATTGCTTTTGTTACTGAAACTTGGTTGCGACCAACTATTACAGACGGGGTTGTGGATATTGATGGATACTCCTTTATGAGGAAAGATCGCTTGTCTGATAGCCATGGTGGGGTTGGTATTTATATAAAAAACGATTGTTTTAAGTATAAAAAATTGGAGTCACTTTCCTGTTGCGAAGACCATGAAATTTTTTGGCTTCACATACGTCCCAAACGCTTACCCAGAGGTTTTTCCTGTCTTCTTGTCGCAGTCATTTACCATCCTCATTGGACAGCAGGCAAGAACGACCACATGCGCGAACATTTGTTCCAAAGTTTAGCACGAGCTGAGTCGATATACCCAAACTGCGCAATCATCATTGCAGGTGATTTTAATCGTTTAAATGTCAGTTCCATTAAAAAGCATTTCCGTCTTAAACAGATTGTCAAGAAATCAACAACGAAGAACGCAATTCTTGACCTAATATTAACCAACATGCATGACTATTACGAAAACCCATGTATATTTCCACCGTTTGGTCTTTCAGATCATGATACAGTTACAGCTGAGGGAAAAGAAAGAGAACATTCCAACGTTAATAAATTTGTATATACGCGTGATAAACGGTCTAGTCGAAAGGCAGAGATGGGAAGGTATTTGAGTGGAATATGTTGGCCTACACTATTTTCATCCTTGGAATCATGCGAGGATTTGGTGAATATTTTTAACAATGTACTGCACACCGGACTGAGTATATTAATGCTGGTTAAGAAGATTCGCGTAAATTCGACAGATGCCCCATGGATGACCGCACATTTAAAGTCTTTAATTCTGAATCGACAAAATGCCTTTCACAAACATGGCGCTGAGTCAAGGCAGTACAAATTTTATAGAAATACAGTAAACCGAGAAAGGAAAGTGATTAAAGCTAAATTTTATCAGTCTAAAGTGGAACATATGAAACAAGACAATCCAAAAACGTGGTGGAATGAAGTTAAAAGGTTATGTGGCTCCAAGTCTTTTACTGACGATCTGATTAATCAAATCCAAGTCGAAGGAGTAGATAATTATTCTAGAGTGGATTTAGCAGACGCAATAAATAAAGCTTTTCTTGACCCATTAGAAGAATATCGATTACCCCATCCTTTAAATCGTCTACCTGTAGAAGAGTCCCCGGTGTACCCTAAAGTGTCAGAGTTACAAGTCCAAGCAGTTCTAGCAAAGTTAAATCCATCAAAAGCTTGCGGTCCGGATGAAATTCTGAACTGGCTATTAAAAGAATATGCTATGCTCCTTGCGTTTCCTGTAAGTAAAACCATCAACTCTTCCTTTAAAGAAATTAAACTTCCATCTATTTGGAAGGTTGCAAATGTAATTCCACTGCCCAAGGTAAAACCTGTGGAAAATCTAAACAAACATTTGAGACCTATATCTTTAACAGCATGTTTGTCAAAGGTTGCCGAAAATTTTGTGGTACAAGATTATTTAAAACCTGCAGTTCTAAGGATTCTGGACCCTAACCAATACGGAGCTGTACCCAAATCTTCAACGATCCATGCTCTCATCCATATAATTTATGTTTGGACAAAAGGAACTGATGGAAATGGTGCCACTGTTAGGGCTATACTTTTCGACTACCGAAAGGCTTTTGATTTAATAGACCATCGAATACTTGTCGAGAAGCTTTGTGATTTGGACTTACCTAACTGTGTAGTAAATTGGATAATTGATTTTTTGTCCAACCGTTTTCAACGAACTAAACTTGCTGATAACTGTCTTTCTGAATGGGGCTCAGTTCCTTCCGGAGTCCCACAAGGAACAAAGTTGGGACCGTGGTTATTTTTACTGCTAATAAATGATTTAGTTCTTAACAACAATATAACTTGCCCTTTTGTGGAAGTACGTTGATGATACAACATCTTCAGAAATCGTAGAAAGGGGGTTTCCCAGTTATTCACAAAACATAGCTGATAAAGTCGCCCAATGGTCTTCAAATAATAAACTGAAATTAAATGATGAAAAATGCAAAGATATACGGATATGCTTTGCAAGAAACCAAGAAGACTTTCAACCGATTTATGTATACGGAAAAGAATTAGAAGTCGTTAGAAGTGCAAAAGTGCTGGGGGTCACAATAACTAGCGACCTATCGTGGAATGTTCACATAAATAATGTTATAAAGAAAGCAGCGAAATGGCTATACTTTCTTGTGCAATTGACAAGAGCTAAACTATCTCGAAAATATCTCGTGCTCTTTTACATTACATGCATTCGATCTGTTTTGACTTATGCAATCCCAGTATTCTTCTATGCTTTACCGAAGTACCTCCTAAATGAATTGGAACGTTTACAAAAACGGGCCTTATCAATTATCAACCCGGAAATAACGTATCATGAAGCCCTGTTGGAAGCAAATATTCCCACCATTATGTCATACAATGAAAAAATATGAAGGGATTTTTTTTACCAAACTGTGAATGATAAACATAACAAGCTGAATAAACTTATACCCCCGATTCATGAAGGAGCTCATCAATTAAGACAAAATAGGCATTTTAAAATCCCCAATTGGAGAACAAACCGTTTCAGAGATACTTTTATCATGGCCTTCGCCATAAACTATGGTCGTTAGACTTGGCGAAATTTTTATCGGTATCTTAATAGTTAACGGGAACTTTTAAATATAGATTTTTAAATAGTTATATATAGATTGTTTGTAGTGTCTGTCAATGTGTTTTCCTTTTAGATTTTAGATTTAGCTTGTAAATACGCAATTCAGTTTTCGAGCTGCCCATGTATTTTACAATTTTACAATTACAATTACAATTACAATTCCCTAAGCAGTAAAATATGAAACTTTCTTTTACATTTAAATATTAAAAAAAACACTTTTACATCCCCCCCCCTCTTCCCCATCAATTGTCTCACACTAAAACCATGGGCTGTTTTTTTGTCAATACAATCATCAATTAGAGCAATTTTAGCACAGTACTTGCAATTGTGTTAATAAATTATGAATCACACATGAATGGTAGTTGGCAATGCTAGTGACCTGATTTGTATTAACACATGTAAAATCTGTGGTATTCAAGGGGGTGTATGGGTATGCATTTTCCTATCGGATGATGGATTTATAGGGGGGAGGTGGACCCAAAAAATTTTATTTACTGTGCATGTGTTTAAAATAATGATAGTATAGCCATACTCAAGCTTGAATTAATTTCAGAATTGCACGATGCCAGCATACACCGAAAAACCAAACCAACTATTCAGCCATGTTCCAGTGGGTTAAGTGTGAAATCATTTTCAAGCTTCAGAGCAAGTAAAGGAAAGGAGTGGCACGCTAAAGTCAGTAAGAATAATAAGAAAAGGGTGGGAGATGTCATGGTTTACATTGGGTTAACGGAATGGAGTATAAAAAGTTACTGTTATGAACAGTTGAGTGACACATGCGGTTGGACGCGGGCGCACATGAACATTTCTTTTTGCATGTACAGGGTACAAAGAGCACGATTGCGATGGCGAAAATATGTTGTTAAAATGGTTACACAAATATATTGTTAACTAAAATATTGGATTCATATTTTAAAGATCGAAACTTCAAACCTTTATAACATGGTGCCCAAACGTGGGGCTTTTGGCGTTAAGTACAATTGGAAATCGAGAAGAAAATCGACATTTTTTTGGAAATGACTTACGAAGCGGTGTAATGTGTTGCGTGTAAAAACACATTTTTGTGCAATTGTATAAATCGATATTAGAGCGAACAATGAGCGAATTAGCACGAAAACGAGCGGTTTGAGCAGGACATCGAGGGGTCATCACGAAATTAACAAAAGAAGGGGACTATATACTCAATAACGACGAGGAATGTACTGCCGAAAAATCAAAAGCAAGGCTAGCAACGATCAAGACAATGTTAAGCGGAAAACTCAAAGTAGTAAAGGAACTTGACAGTCAAATACTTTCCGAGTGCGAGGTTGAAGAAATATCGATATACAATCGAACAAAATACGGTTATGCCTACTACGTCAACAAATACGTCTGTACAAGTGTCTAAACAAGAATCAGCGACCAACAAGGTAACAGAGGTTCAAGCATTTTCAAGCACAGGTATGTCAACAAACTTAGAACAATTGTCAAATTCACAAGTGCAAGACGAAGGGAGCGTTTCTGTCGGACAGTCAGAACAATCGAATGTTCATCAAATAGGTGGGTCGAATTGTCGCCCAAAATTGCCGAAACTCGAAAAATTTAAGGGCGATATTACGAGCTATCGAACCTTTTGGGATAGTTCTGAGAGTGCAGTTCATAAAAACTCGGGATCATCTAAAATAGATAAATTCAACTACCTTAATTCCTTACTGGAAAGTCATGCAATTCAGGGACTAACAGTGTCAGAAGATAATTATGATGCTGCAGTAGAAATTTTGCAACAGCGCTTTGGAAAAACGCAGCAAACCATATCAGCCCATATGGATGAGTTGATGAAAATCCTAGCTTGTTTAACAGACAAATCATCACAATTAAGATATGTCTATGACAAGATCAGCGTTCATACAAGAGGTCTGGCCTCTTTAGGTGTTGATTCCAAGCAATATGGCAGTATATTAATCCCTGTAATTATGGCAAAATCACCACAACAGGTTCGAATTCAAATTGCACGCACGACCAAGAAAGAAATTTGGGACATTTCTGAACTTTTGGATGTCATTTTACAAGAGGTTGAAGCGCGAGAAGTCAGCAAAAACGTAAAAATTAACACTGAAAGCTGAAAACCACATTTGAACAAACCTAACTTCAGTGCAGCTGCTTCGTTAGTAGCTAACCACACTGCCGCCCCCAACAGAGAATCGTAGTGAGCAAGTAAGACCGAATGGCAATCAAGAGCATAGTACCCATGCCACACCTGCAGTGGTCCATACCACTACAACCCGCGCCAAGGAACGGCGTCAAGTACTCTTACAAACTGCAGTTACCAACGTACGTTCGTCAACTGGGTCCAAAGAGGTTCAGGCTCAAATTCTCTTGGACAGTGGCAGCCAGCGCTTCTATGTGATGAATTCACTCAAAGCGAAGTTAGGACTCACACCAGTTAAGACTGAAACATTGAATCTGAATACATTCGGTGACAGGCGATTTACGAAACAGAAATGTGATTTGGTCGAGGTGTCGTTAGAAGAAACAAACTGTTATCACACAGTCGCTGCATTATGTGACATCGACATACTGATCGGTTCTGATTATTACTTCGACTACGTATCCGGAGAAATTGTTTGTGGTGATGGAGGGCCTGTTGCGATCAAAAGCGAATTTGGATGGGTAATATCAGGTCCTACAACGTGTAACGAGAATTTTGCGGGAGTTTCTGTTTCGAGCTTGATTCTTGACGGTTCGAGTTCTGATGTTATCATGGGCAGTGAAAGTGTTGAAGATCTTACTGATGCGGTTCAGTGATTTCAGAGAACTGAGGCAATTGGAATCGAGGGGCAGAAGGAACTGAAACAGAGTTCTTGCTTACCTGGCGCTGAATTTAAAGCTGCGAGGTCCAATTACCATGGAAAGAAAAAAGGGTTCCAAAATCTAGTGGGTACGATATGAGTATCAAGCGTTTGCGACAACTACAGTCTCGTTTGAAGAGAGATAAAGCATTATTCCGGGACTATGATAACATTATCTGTGAACAAGAACGAACAGGTATTGTAGAACGACCAACTGTAAACGAGAACGATGGTTACTTTCTTCCACACCAAGGTGTCATACGACAAGACAAGGAGACATCCAAACTACGTATTGTATTTGATGCGTCGGCCAAGTCTTTAAAAGAGGACCAATCACTAAATGACTGTTTAGAGAAGGGTCCGAACTTGGTACCTTCTCTATTTGACATAATTATACGTTTTCGAGAGCACCCTATCGGATTAACAGCCGACATAGAAAAAGCATTTCATCAGATTCAAATTGCACCAGACCATAGGAATATGATCAATTTCCTATGGTTCGACGACATAGAGAAAGAACACCCCGAGGTACGGCATTATCGTTTTCAACGTCTCCCATTTGGACTGAGACCTAGTCCGGCCATCTTAGCAAGTACTATTAAACAGCATTTGTCTACGCAAAATACAACCGACCCTGTTGTTGTCGATTTGCTGAGAAATTTGTTTGTACGTTGATGATTTCGCGGGAGGTGCCTTGACTAATTTGCAAACATTCAATGTTTATGAGTCGTCGGCAAAGGAACTAATGAAAGGTGGAGGCTTCACCTTACGAAAGTGGTTTTCGAATTCTAAGGAAGCAGTACGTGCAACATAGAGTGAATGAGATACGTGAACTAATCGACAAAGAATGTTGGAAACATTGTCCCGGGCAGTTAAATCCGGCTGATTTACCAGCGCGCGGTTGTAACGGAAAGGATCTTGTTAATCACGAATATTGGTGGACTGGACCAGCCTTTCTACAGCTGCCCTACGCTCCATGGCCATCCGAACCCCAATGTATGAGGATGACAAACATGCCTACAGCGAGATTTTCAAACAACCACCTCTGGTTACTTACTCCTTAGCGAATAACTCCACTTGAGTCAGCGAACCAGTCCATTTGGAGAATATTATCGATTTAAAGAGATTTAGTTTGAAGAAACGAGTAATTCGCGTTCCCACCAACGCAAAACGCCTATACTTTTACCAACAAAACACAGTTTCACTGATTTAGTTATTCAGGAATGCCACAAATTAGTTCACCATGATGGCATACGAGAAACATTAAACTGCGTGCGAGATCGTTTTTGGGTACCACGCGGCCGAGAATCGATCAAAAGAGTTGTACGAAGATGCGTAGTCTGTCACAAGTTAGAAAGTAAACCCTTTGTTACTCCGGAAGAACCACAACTTCCTCACAGTAGAGTTAGGGAAGAACCACCATTTACCAACACTGGCGTTGATTTCGCCGGTCCACTCTACGTAACAAGCCCTAATGGAGAACGAAAGTCGTATATTGCGTTATTCATTTGCCTTAGTACCAGGGCAGTTCATTTAGAACTGGTAACGGACTTATCTTCAGAATTGTTTCTTCTATCCTTTAGAATATTTGTGTTGCGGAGAGGACTCCTGTCAACTGTGATGACTGACAATGCGAAGACATTTAAGGCCGCCTCAAAGGACATTCAAAGGATCGTTACGTCACCCAAAGTTCAAAGATTTCTTGCAAACAAGGGAGTGTCGTGGCACACTATAACCGCAAGGGCACCCTGGCACGGCGGTTGTTGGAAACGTATGGTGACAAGTGCAAAACGTTGTTTGAAAAAGGTGCTTGGTAGAACATCCCTGACCTTTGAAGCCTTACAGACTATTCTGGTTGAAGTCGAAACAACAATAAACAATCGTCCTTTAACTTATATCTATGATGATATCGAAGGAGTATCATATACCATCAGATCTCATATATGGAAGAAAAATTGCAGTAACTTCAAATGAACATCATTTTGAAGTGGTCAGTACCAGCCAATCGCTAACAAAGAAAGCTAAACCCCAAAAACGCCTGTTAGATGACTTCAACAAAAGATGGAAGAATGAGTACCTTCTCAGTCTTCGAAAAGCATCCTTTGCGAACCATGCCCCATCCCAAGAGATAATATCGGTTGGAGATGTTGTCGTCGGTTTGACCAAATAGGTGATATACTCTAATCGTGAAAAAAAGTTATAGAATATGTCTTTTGTTATAACTTGAATGCTTGAGCACTCTGTCTATGCGGGAGACAAACATTCGAAAACACATTCAAATTGAATTCTTAATTACCGGGAACATAAAATTATCACTAACTTGAATTTCATTTGCTTTTTATGCTGTCCTCACGCAACTAATAACTTCAATTTGTGAGCCGAAGGATTGCCTCATAATAATTTGCGTCGCTATGATATACAGGGCATGTATAAAACACACAACCTCTAAAACATCCAGGAAATCTAGTTTTTCTTTAAAGCACAAGGGATTTTAATTCCATAAAATTATAGCACATTAACACAATTGCATTCAATTTTATGTATAGCAAAATTGTTGTTGTGTAGTTATTTTCTCTACGCTATTAGGGACTTGCACGCAATACAATGAATCATTTCAGGCAGAAGCGCAACGCTTTAGAGTTAAGTGTACTGTTATATGTCACAAATTTTGTGTAAAACAACTTTCTCGCAATGCCTCCACGTCAAAGAGTAAGGATAGGAAACGCAGAAGGAAGACTGATTGTGGAGAATTATCAACAACATGGTGCTTTATGGGATATCATCATAAATGAGATTAACAGAAATCTCACATTTGAGCAGTTGCCACACAACGTGCAGAACCTATACAACAATAATGGTCGTCGTAATGCTGCGCGTAGGCGGGTTCATGAATACGTTCTGCGTGAAGTCAGGCAGTAAGTACAGAAAACAACAGTCATTTTTCAAAATATAAGACTGCGAAATACACAAGGCTGCCTGTATACTTAAAAAACATAACGACCATGATTTGTATACTATTTAGGGGTCTCGTGGAGAGAGTCAACAAAATGATGTATGCAAATATTGCAAACCCAGAACAACGAGAAGAAGCCCATCGTGCGATAAGGAATCGTGTTCAAATGCAAATCCCACAGCAACACCAAGAACCTGCATCTCTACTTCGCCAACAACCACCACTTCAACATCCCATCAACCATGTGCACCTTCAACAGCTACCACCTCAACAAATACTCTATCAACCACGTGCACATCAACAACCACCGCCACCCCATCAACCATGTGCACCTCAACTGCCACCACCCCATCAACCACGTGCACCTCAACTACCACCACCCCATCAACCACGTGCACCTCAACAAGCACCACCACCCCATCAACCACGTCTGCCTCAACTACCACCACCACCCCATCAACCATGTGCACCTCAACAGCTAGCACCTCAACAAATAATCCATAATGACAATACCTCATCAACCACGTGCACCTCAACAACCACCACCACCTCATGAACCACGTCCACCTCAAGAACTAGCACATCAGGCACAACCCCCCGCGCCTATGCATCAACCAGATATTGAAGATGATGACCTTCCACCGCTTTATCATGAAAATGAAGATGGTAACGATTTCCATGGTCCTCATGTGGGAGAAAACCGTGGGCTAAATGGTGCTGCTGGAAGAGCTATTCCTGTGCCACAGATACAAGGAAGACGACCATATCATGCTCTAGCACTTGAAAACGCAGAGGCGTTAAACTTGTTTTTAACTAAAGAGTTGCCTGTTATTACACATCAAATGCAGCAAACAATGGATAGATTAGACAAACTCATAAGGCGACAAATGCAAAATCAAATGTAGCCTAATCAAATGCTACTATTGCTATATTTGCATCATCCACTTAGTTGTAGTATTTTATTATTTTCACGATCACAAAGTCTTATTTTTTATAATTTATACTCTTCAGTTTTTTGTCATAAACTAGTCTTGTTGTTTAGCCAGTTTTTTCATTTTTTTAATACACGTTCTCTTTGAAAATAAGACATTCCAGGGAAATACCCTATATAGGCTATGTTAGATATATACAGTGTATTTATTCAAATTATTAACGTTCATATTTGAAATATGAATTACAGCATTTGATGTTTGCTTGTTCAAGGCAACTAGGTATATTAATCATGTTATCGCTCGCTACTCTGTTTTAAGCCTACTTTCCACTCGTGGATGCAACCGACAGGAAAGTTTTGCTTTGTGTTTTGAGCACTGAGTTGGAACTATGACTTCAACACAAAGAAAAATTTTCCTGCCCGTTCCATCCGCAGAGAATTTTCCTGAGTGGAAACTAGCCTTTAGGCTATATAAATGACTACAAAACCCAGAAGAAGCGAGCGATAACATGATCAATAACAGTATATAAATATTCATTACAACAATGAAACACCCAAGGAGTGAGGAATGTCAGTCACAGTAACAAAAGGCCGCAGAGCAGAAAATGTCATAAAACATTGGAAAGCAGGATATGTCTCTGCGCTAAAAATGCACACAGTTCTGCAACGGCAGGAAACATCCAACGCTGATGGCGCCAAATATGCTGCATAGCTCCATATTCCTTCATATGCCTGATACAGTGCTCAATTCTAACCCTATATCGACGAAACTCTAAATTGAAAAGCTCTCGTTGAGGCTCACCAGCAAGAGCAGCTTCACGCCATGGTGTAAGAAGGGGATATTGTTCAGGGTAGCCTTTGTCTGCCAGGATATACAGTCCATGTGGGAGATGCAGTTCCTCTCCTGGCCCAATGCGTGGCATCATGTAGAATTGCCCGGTATAATTGTTGTGCCCCAAAAATCCTGATTGTATGAACACAATGTTCCCGTGATTGTCCATAATAATTAGGGTGGAAAAAAGTTGTTGAGGCTCGATTCCGGGTATTTCGATTTCGTGTCTTGTTCCAACAATTACGGCAACAGCTCCAGGAAATTGTTCCCAGTGGTAAGCCATCTCTAGCCACTGCTGATGTGTAGGCCATTGCACTTGCCTCTTAAAATAGTGCCATAGTAATGGAATAAGCATTCGTATTTCTCTTTGCACAGTTGTAGGACTTATCATAAACATACCAATTAGTACGACAACTTCAGGGTACATTCTAAGCCAAATTAACACCAGTAGGATCCTATTCTGCATATCCAATATGTATGGATAATTAATTTGTCTTATTTCTCCTCTTCTCGTTTGCGAGTAAACTGTTGGGCCCACATCACGTACAATCTGCAGAAAGGACTCAACACTTTCCCCTGTTAGGTTCCAAAACAAATGTTCACATTGCTGTAGTTCATTAAAGACATTGCGACCACTGAACGCCGAACGCACAAAATCCGGAAACAATACTCTTTCCATACGTACTCTTGGGATGTTTGCTTGAGAGCATACTGATGTCAGGAATAGCAATCTGAAAAAGCTTTCAAGTAATAGACTCGCAGTTAACAGTGCATGGTTTCTTTCTTCATTTGACCTGACATAGCTTTCTTCTACCAATTCGTTGCCTGCACTCAACACAGGTGTATGCACGGAGAACAAAATGTTACCTACATTTGCTAAACACTGCAGAGTGATTGCAATCACATGTAAATCGTCTGCCATAACTGCGGTTGATATGATTTAAAACGTACAAGTATTTGCATGAATATAGAAAATGGGCAAAGTCAATTTCCATACTTCATTGTCCTTCATTGTTATGAATGACAAATCACAAAGTTTGTTCACATAGATTAGTGCTTGGTAGCCTGCATGGCAGGCGGTCCCTGAAATCGGGCGAGGCGAGGACACTGATGGCGAGGACAGCAAAAGACCGCCTGCCGGGTTTGGCTATGTTTTTTGTCAACCGCCCCTTTTCTGTCTGGGAACAATTAGCCAATCAACAAACAGCTAATATATTAATAGCAAAACTGTGTTATTGAGTAACTAGGATTATTATATATTCCGGTTATTTATTCAACTCTGTTCCTCGAAACAATCGCTCAAAATGTAGTAGGAAAAATGAAATTTCAATATATATAAATATGTCAAAAGAAACGCCAAAGAAAGTTACAACCAGGGCAAGAGGTAAAAAAGCAAGCGCAGAAAATGTAAATGAGCACTGCCGTTTGTGTAAGTGTGCGTTGAAGCTAAAATATGGGCCAATAGCAAAGGTGTCTTATATATCGTCGGAGAATTTATTCAAATCATCCAGAAGAAAAGAATTCGTCAGTGGAGAAACCTTGGCCGAGTTGTGTTCATTACATTTAGGTATCGAAGTTAGTTCTTCCACGGAACTTTCCGACCGAGTTTGTAAACCGTGTGGGCGAAAGATTCGAAACGCAAGCGAGCTGATTTCTTTGATAAAGCGAGACATAAACGCGATCGCTGAATCGAACAAAGAAACCTTTGTAAAGCGTCAATTACCCACGACCGTCCTGTCCCCGAACGAAGCCCTGTCGTTAAGAAAGCCTTAAGAAGAACAGAACTCGAAGCAGCTCATGGGCCTAAGCCGCCTAGCCGAAGTGGTCCTGCGAAGAAAGCTCTTTTTGTTAGAGAAAATGTCGAATGCGCGGAATCGACGGGAACACTGCCAAAAGAAAACGATAGCACACTTGACCCATTGTTGTCAGCCCTAAATGTAGATCACCACGACGAGAAACCGACGACGCAACTAAAAACGGTAGTTTTGCAACCCAACGGGATTGTAAAAACTTATGAATCATTTGATGATACGACAAAGTCCTTAATAATCAACCTCATTCTGAAGAAATGGAAACCCGCAGCTAACATAATCTTCAAGCATCCGGAATTGAAAACAGAACTGTTCGATCCGCTGAAAAGGACAGTTAGTGCGGAATTTAATGATTATTGTTCGAAAAGTGATGATTTCGAGTCAATGCTCAAGCAATGTCATCCCACTGATCTGGAGTCTTTTTCAAACAAGATTTTTTTAGCAGAAGTCCGACTGTCTTGCCCTTACTGGATGTCATGCCTGATGGGGCATGTAATGCACCTGGTGGGAATAGTCAAAGTATCAAGCAAATAAACTACATGGCTTTATCTTCAGCAGTTGCTGCCCGTTGTAGAAATCAATTGATGTCAGCAGTTGCTTACAGAATCTCGGCAATTCTTTTCCATAGTGGTGTAAAACATCAAGACATTCGTCGCTTACACAAACTTGGTGTTTGTATGTCTCCAGATATGATAATTGATATGGAAAGGAAAATGGGAGAAGGTTGTGAAAGAAAGCTTCTTTTGTGGAAAAAAGAAATTGAATTGAACAAATCTGCTGAGTTGCTTATGAAGGAAGTAAAAGAGAAACAAGTGACGAATGTGGTTTCCAGAAATGCAGAAGACGACATGGAGTTGGAGGTGGTGGTGGATATGTCAGAGACAGTGGTACAGGGGTACAGGATGTTTGGTGAAGATACATATAAACAATGTAAAACGCTTGTTTTGCATGGTAATGATGATTTGTCTTGTGTCAGTGAAGAAGATTTAGAATCTGCAATACAGCTTCAACACCATAGAAAGCTGCCATCATACAAGTAAGATATTTATTAATTTAGTTTATTAAGTTTAAGTGGCAGCACTAGTCCAATATTCACCAGATGAGTAAATCTGCCATTAAAATAACAAATAATCTTTCTCATTTCTTCCGTGAATGAAATTGGAACGTCTCGAGCTAGTATGAATAGGACTGGAAAAACAAATGCTTCAAAAGGTGTAGAGAATCATTACAATGAATATAAAGAATTTCATCTTTGTGAAACAGAAGCACATATATGTGCATCTTTTATGGAAATGTGTGGCATGTTGAATATGGAAGGTAATTGAATTTTTTATTGCATTTGGAGCACATTTTGGTTTGTCTTCATATTATATAAAACAACATGATTGTTGGTTACCACATAATTATGTACTTTAGATATTCTTTCAAATGTTACTGATGAATGGAAACAACACTCTAACTATTACTGAAATTGTATGCAATTTTTGTAATCACAATGCCTTTTGGATAGACACTGTAAGGTACTATCTCAAGTGATATGAGGGTTCCAAATTGTTTTTACATTTAGATCATCCTACATTTGATGTACCTGATGACAGTGTCACAAGAGAAATTCAAAGAAAATGGTTGATGGAGACATGTGCAAAATTTGTTGACAAGTATGTGATGCAAGTGGATGTGAACACATTGGTTCAGAAAATTGAAAAATTTGATGAACAGAATAGAGAAATAGAGGTGAACCGTTCTCTGGGTTTCGTGTGTAGAGTACCTGGATGCAAAGTAAAATATATCAGCCATTCAAACAGGGTTAAGTAAGTAATTTTTCTACTTGATCAAGTATGATGCCACACTTGTATTATGCTTTGGATCTCTCAATATTTGTCAGAGTGTTTGCCCATGTCTCTCGGTTAGCTAGTTATCATTTAAAAGTTTGAATAAATATAATGTTTGTTAAGTTGCTCTCTGATGCCTGCTAGGATAGGTTTAGGTTTAATCAATTTCAGTATGCATAATTTATGTACTGTAGCGATATGTGTACTATTATAAAAAATTACATGTATTCTTTAGACATGAGCAACATGATTAAAGAAATTTTACCAAGAAATTTTACATGGCCATCAAACATGTGTTATGATGCTATTTTTTAATAACAACTAATCTATCTAAATTAACAGGCATGAAGTTACAGCACACAAAATAATTAAACAAGTGTATGAAGAAAGTGGTATGGAAAGAGATGAATTTGGTTACTATTACTGTAGATGGGGGTGTGGCCTAGTATATTCTACATCATCAATTAGAAACAGGTAAGTAATGGATATAGATAATTCAATTAAATATGAAGTAATCCTTGGTTATATGTGGATCATACTAATTGTGTCATATGTCTTGCCTTCAGACATGAAATTGGAAAGCATTCCCAAGTATTTGATCCTGACTCAACCCACTCAATTGAAATCAATGAAAGTCAAGAGGAGGACAATCTTTACAATTACCACTGTGCTAAGTTAACGTTTGGACTCCTTCTAATGGAGTTCAATGATGGAATAAAAGAGGGTGATGGGGAAAGACTTATTGATGTGTATAAAGTGGCACTCCTTCTATTCAAAGAACATGGCAAGACCAAGTATGCATATGAAGTGCTTTTGTTACTTGTTAAGATTAATGGCATTCTTTCAAAATATGATGCACACAACTTGAAGTGGAACAGGTTTTTTAACAAGCATGGAATAAAGGGAGGAAACATTCCCTTAGATTTAAGAATGGAGCAACTGAACAAGATTGTTAAAACCTTGTGGAGATCTCTAGGTGCAAACCTAAATGAGGCATCCGCTGCAAGGCTTGCTAACACTGTTGATGAGATGGAAGCAATTCTTGATGAAATAGACCAGGACTGTGACCTTGCTTCTAATATTGGTTACAGATCCAAAGGCAAGCCTGAAGTTGCTGTAGCCCAAGTTACTAAGGATCTTGTGAAAATAAATGCTTCAAATTTTGCAAAGGCAGAAAAGGTCACCCAACATTTGCAAACTTCCCAAAAACACTTCTTGGAAGATTGAACTATAGGGATTTACATGCATGGTTGAAAGGTCATATCAAAACATGGGATTCTGCCTATAGAGATTAGAAACAGCCTGAACACAAGACAGTTTGAAAATCATTCTATATTTTTTCACTATGTATTTATATGTACTCAAATTTCCAATGTAAATAGGTGCACAATCAGTCAGAAATTATACTTAGACAATTAAATAAAGTCATACTCATTCAAATCTTCAGCCAAGGCAGTTTCATTGAATTCACTTTGCAGCAGATCATCGAGTGAAAATTGTTTGAAATCAGTAGTGCCACCATCATCATCAGTACTTTGAAATGTGCTTTCATCAATGTCATCAAACACCTCATTAATTACACTAAGGACTTCTTTAGCATGGACTGTAGAGAATACAGGGACACAATATAAAATGTCCTTAATAGTGAACAACTTGTGGCAATTGTCCAGCACATCTGAAATAGCTTCTTTGGAGAAGCCATAGCATGATAACAGGCCAAAAGCAGTTATATTTCCACCTATAGAAAACTGTGTCTGGTGAGCTTCAAGTGCATCTTTCAGTAGAGATCTATCTTCTTCATTTACGGACCGGCGAAGTGGAGATACATGTAACATTGCATCACCAGTTATTGTTTGTTGTTCATGGGGAATTTGAACCACTTTACACTCCAATGACCCACATTCACAATTCTTAGAACAAGTATTGCAGCAAATGTGATGTGGTGATAAAGGAGTTATGGTCTTATCAAATTTACTGTAGCTTGCTACGCGAAAACAATCAGATGAATTGTAGAAATTCTCTCATCTCATTCTCAACATGTGCAACTTGCTGGCCATAATAGAACAGTACAGTATGAGCTAATGCTCCATCTCGCCCGGCTCGCCCTGCTTGCTGGTGAAAATCTAAAAGATTCCTTGGTGGACCATACATCACCACATATTTTACGTCAGGAAAATTTACGCCCATACTCAAAGCTGATGTAGCAACCACAACTCGTTTTGTACCACTTCCTTTTAAAGATTCAAAAATGCGTTGTTTATATTTCTCCTTAATCATTGAATGAAATATGCCAATCAAACAGTCCTCTCTCTTCTTTGAGCTGTTTGGGTAGAATGCATATGTGCCAAGTTTCATTTGTAAATAGTTCACTACTTGGGCAAGAGCATAGATTGTGTCACAAAATATAATTGTTTTTGGCATGACAATATTATATTGTTTTATCATGTTGGCAATCCAATCCAGTTTGGAAAGCATAAGTGTTTTTGGCACCTTGTTTATGTCAAATCTCAAATTTGTTCGATTTGGACTGACAAACAACTTTGTTGCATCAGTTATTGCCAAATTGGAACAAATGACCTTCTGTGTCACCTCATCAGCAGTGCCAGTTAGTGCTAAAACAGGTGTTCCTATATTAGAGAAAAATGTTACAAATTTAGAATAGGGTTAGGGTTGATTTACTTAACCTTACACAAATCTGTGCACAAATGCCTATTGGCTATTGCAATTAAATTATGACAGTATGAAAGAATGACAGGTGTATTCAAAATTTTTGTGACCATGACTAACTTGTTTCCATGCTTTTCTTTTTATAAAATTTGTATTTAAATTTAACTACTCACGTTCTTTACACATTGATCTCAGAATTGCCAGTTTGCCATAAGCATCTCTGAATGCTTCACTCTGGATGCTTGATCCTCTTTTACTTCTATCAAGGTACATAAAACCAAGTGTTTTTTTCAAAAATACAAAAAAAATATTAGAGATAAAATATAATTTATCTTAATTACCTTTTCCCCGTCCACGTTTCCACAGTATGAGACTCGTCCACGACAATAAGAGCAATGGATCGATGAATCGCAGAATTGCTGTTCTTGAGCGAATCAAGAAAAGCTTTATTGATTGCGCTTTCCGCGCTTGCATAAATATACTGCGGTGGAGACTTGACGACTTCTGAAACGTTTTTATCCGAAAGTTCCACCGCTGAGAAGTCCATCGAAAGCATCTCAGCTATTTGATCTTCTATAATACTGCGTAGAGGAGAAATAACAAGAACGCTACTGCGTTCAGTTTTATTTATTTTTGCCATATTTTCTTGCGCCAACAAGAACAACGTAAAAATCAAGCTTTTCCCATAACCAGTGGGGAGAACGGCTAAAACATGCTTCCCAAGAAGTAAATCTTTAACCGCTATCTCCTGCTCGCGTTTAAGAACCAGTTCTCGTTTCGATTTTCGAGAATTGTTAAGTTTTAAAACAGCAGAGCGAACACAATCGTCAATAAATTCCGCCATGACCGACCAGACGCGTGGAATATGTAAAGTAATTTGATCTAGTTTTATGTTACATATTAACAATATTTACTCTTGATTGACAGCGGATTAGACTCGCAGCCAATCATCAATTCCCGTCCACCAGTGGACGGGGTTTTTAAAAAACATAGCCAAACCCGGCAGGCGGTCTTTCGCCGTCCTCGCCTCGCCCGATTTCAGGGACCGCCTGCCATGCAGGCTAAGTGCTTGGCGGCCCAATTACTATTAGCATAACTGAATATTCGTATGTTAACGTTAAGTTGTGCATGTTAACTAATTAGCCTACCATAGACTACCTTAGGGTACCTTCTTTGCCTACCTTAGACAACCTTACACAACCTTAGGCTACCTTAGACTATGTTAGGGTACCTTAGCCTACCTTAGAATACCTTAGACTACCTTAGAACACCTTAGGGTACCTTAGACTACTTTAGACTACCTTAGGCTAACATAGCCTACCTTAGGGTACCTTAGACTACCATAGGGTACCTTAGACTACCATAGGGTACCTTAGACTACCTTAGCCTACCTACCTTACACTATCTTACTGCTTTAGGGTACCTTAGACTACCTCAGAGTACCTTAGAGTACCTTAGGCTACCTTAGTCTACCTTAGACTACTTTATAGTGTACCTTAGCCTACCTAATTCACGGTAGGTTTGCGCGTTTGAGTTGTTCTCCAATTACTTTTAAGAAGTATTTGTACCAAACACCATTTTTACACAATTAAATATTTGTTCTAAAACAGATGCTTGGCCGAGCCTATAGTCCAAAGTAGTCTAAAGGCACTGTAAGATAGGCTAAGGTTGTATAAGGTAGGCTAAGGTGCCCTAATTAGGTAGTTTAAAGTAGTGTAAGGTAGTTTAAAGTAGTTTAAGGTAGTCTAAGGTCCCTCAAGGTAGTCTAAGGTAGTCTAAGGTACCTTAAGGTACCCTAAGGTAGTCTAGGATACCCTAGGGTAGTCTAAGGTACTCTTAGGTACACTAATATGTGCACTCAGTTGCATCATATTCTGATATACTATGATGAGGGTTAAACTAATTGTCTACCAGCTAAGGGGAAAAAGTTCCACAATGGGTGAAGGTGGGGGGGGGGTATGCTTACAGAGACATTAGATATTATTTCTATGGTATATTCCAGTAAATTGTGTGACTTCATCAATAAATTATTACCCCTAAATTAAAGAAAATATTCAATTTATATGTACAATACATACCATTTCCGCACATAGAGCAAAATCTATCTTCTGGCTGAGCTTGTTCAGCTCCACAAGCTAAACATATCATTGCTCTGTTTTACATGATTGGAAAACTCTTGAATATACTGCTCAAAATTTTGTAAACATCCCACTTATATACTCTAATAATACTCTATTTGTTCTCTCAATTCTCAAACATATTCGCATATATATCTTACATGAATTATTTTTTCATTGTAGAGAACCGCTGACCATAGATGAACTTTTTTTAAATTTTCTTCTATTTTAAAATTAATTTTGATTTTCTTTTTTAATATTTTATTGAAAACAAAATTTTTTACGTGAATTTTTAACAAACTAAACGTTGTACAGTCTTGTGTTGTTATATTTTGTGGCGTGTTGCCACATTTTACAATTCAGAAATGAACTTCTAAACAAATTAATCACATTTATTTTCTTCAAAATGATTTTAAATCCGGTGGCAACTATGGGCCACCGTAGACTTACGATGCCACCACTTCCCTTGCGATAGTAACTTCTAGTTTACAAACCTTGCTGATTTTTATGATACACCTTTTTGTGCCCCACCACTGGGTCTGGCAAATCATGCAACTGTTCTTGCGTTACCTAAGCTCTGGTCGAAAGACATTCAAACGACACAAGTATGCCATGTACATGATAAAAGACCTAGCACTGTACAATGTCTCGGTCGGTTTTTCTGTGAAGTTCCATGGGATCTTGTGATCACTCCTGAATCCAGTTGTGAAGAAAACCTAGATACTCTAACCAACATTATCAACTATGGATTAGACACTCTGGCGCCACTAAAAACCGTTAAGATTAAAATGACCGACCGTGGATGAATTGTAATCTCAAATCCATAAAAAGGCAAAGAGCTTTTGCACAGAATAACGATATTTTATACAAACAGTTGCGAAATAAAGTTAATAGAATGAGGAAAAAGTGTCGGAAAGCATATTACGAAGCTAAAGTAAAGGATATAAAGCAAAGTAAGCCTAAAGATTGGTGGTACAAGGTAAAACGTTTGTGTGATCTTCTGTCAGGATCAGGATGTAATTCCATATTTTCAAACTTAAAACACGATATTCAGGATCCTGTCACACTAAGTGATACGAAAAACATGCAAGGATATCTCCCTTTGGATAATAATATCTCACCCATGACAGAGAATAACGCTACGATTGTTGTGACTGAAAAGGAAGTGTGCACACACTTACACAGTATCAAATCGGGTAAATCAAGTGGTCCTGATAACTTACCAAACTGGGTTCTGCGGAAATTTGCAACTGTTTTGGCATCTCCTATTGCAACAATCTTGAATGGTTCTTTTAAAGATGGCCGGTTGCCTTTGGTTTGGAAATTGGCAAATCTTTGTCTGATCCCCAAAGTAAACAAGTGTTAGACATTAACAAAGATCTTAGGCATATCTCATTGACCTCAACTTTGTGTAAAATTGCAGAAGATTTTGTAATCACGAGGGATCTTCTACCAACGTTAATGAGATGTATTGATCCTAATAAATAAGGGTTTATACCAGGATCAAGTACCACCTTTGCATTGATTTCTTTGATCCATCATTGGTCAGAGACAGTGGACAAGGCTCTGTGCCTTGGGTCTGTGCAAACACTTCTAACAGACTATTGTAAAGCCTTTGATCTTATAGATCATAATATACTTGATGAGAAGTTACGACGACTTGATTTGAAATCATCGGTTCTAAATTGGATTGTCGATTTTCTACGTGGAAGATTCCAAAGAGTGAAGCTTTTCAAACTGTTTTTCTACGTGGAAACCAGTTAATGCTGGGGTTCCACAAGGGATGAAGCTTGGTCCGTGGTTATTTCTAGTAATGCTTAATGACCTCTCGATCTCAGATGATCAGTTCATGGGTGACATGATTAGATATGCTGATGACACCAGCATTTGGGAGAATCTCACTTATCAAGTTAATACCAACTCTATCCAAGAAGTGACAGATTCTATTGTGGATTGGTCCCAATGCAACAAGTTTGAACTTAATCCGTCCAAATGCAAGGAAATAGTAATTAATTTCCAACAGAGCGAGCCTGATTTTTACCCTATTTTGATACAAGAACAAATCACTGCTCGAGTAGAAGAGGCAACAATACTGGGCATTTTGATAAGCCAAGATCTAAAATGGAATGGACATGTTGATAAAATAACAACGAAAGCTGCCAAGCGTCTTTATCTATTAAAGCAACTCAAGAAGTCTGGTCTTGACAGTAACGATTTAAAATGTTTTCACATTGCATCGATCGGGTCGACTCTCAAATATGCTTGTCAGGTCTTTCATTACGACGATAAATTGTTGTATAGCCTCATGCAATTCAGCCGATTGGCTGCCATATGAGTATTATTAAACGGTTCTATCATTAAACGGTTTACCTACCTACCTACCTACCTACCTACCTACGTACGTACGTACGTACGTACCTATCTACCCACCTATATAGATATATATGTACACATGTATACATGTATGTGTATGTGTATGTGATTATAATTGCTCATATTATAATTGCTCATTTGTCTTTCTGGTAATAAATTTATGTTTTAAGTTAGGGGATGAGTGGTTGTTTAGTATTTTAAACATCAAAACAGATTTATTCATTTTATGTCTATCAGCCCCTGATTTGCGATCAAGATTTATGAGTTTTGCTTCAATTTCCTCAGCTTTTTCTCCTTTCACCGTTGGAGTTTTATTATTTGAATAGCAAAGTATCAATACTTCCCCATTTTCGAATAATTTACAGTGTCCTCCCGGGCATGAACATGTTCCAGGCTGTATATGTAGTCGGTCAACAGCCATGTGAAGGTCTTCTAGATTTCGGAGCTATGACACACATTTGAAAAGGTAAAGAAAACAACCAAAACAACAAGTCCTGCCCTATTTAGAGTCATGCAGTATTTGTCAATTTGTCATATTATATCCCGACCACGTAACGCTCACCAAAGGCACAGACAAAAATCTTGACTATCGTTTGCATTTTCTCAACTGTCGCACACAGCAGCAACACTCTCAACAATCATATATGTTTCTCGACTTACAATAATAATTATCGAAAGTCGTTTATACATTTTTGGACTACATTTGCAAACGATATGAAATGCAAACGATACTCGAGATTTTCGCCTGTGCCCTTAGGTCAGCGGTACGTGGTCGGAATATAATTTGACAAAATAAAGTGTCAGGGATGTTGCTGTTCTTGTGTCTTTGCATGCTGCCTTTAGTGCTGAATCCTGAGTGACATATTTCACACTTCACCTTTATACCTGCATGCACTACTTGATGCCTCTTTAGATTGCGCTTGTTAGCAAAACACTTGTCACAATCATCACACTTGTATGCTTGTGTATGCACCAAACTAATATGGCTGTTACGTAAATGGAGGTTTTGGAAGGACTGACCACAGTCTTCACAAATTTCAGGATGGCAACCCTTCTTGTGCAACCGAAAATCCTTTTCACGGCTAAATTGTCGGTTGCAACTAGGACAGTTTTGTTATAATCCCATAATAAGCCCATATCTAAATCCTCACGTTTCTTCTGGGCTTCCAGCCTCCAATCCTGTAAATGATAAAATAATATTGTGTGATTAAAGTTGACATTGTATATACATTGGATTTTTTTATCCTTTGGTAACTGCCATGCTTAAAGTAAAACCCACCAGCATTAGGTGAAATATTTAAGTATTTCATTGACCATGCAATGGAAGCTCCCATTATATGGTATAGCTGTGCAAACAGTTTTCCATTGCATGGTTGCTTTCATAATATTCGATAACTCGATTATGTGTTCGTTAATTGCACTATTTTGCATGCATTGAAAATCCCACAAATCCCTGTAATATGGCTATAGATTTATTTTAGGGTCATACAAAACAAATAATGAATGTTTTCATTTATGCAATGGTAAGATTTGCTATGTTGCATGGGACTTTCCATTTTTTAGCTAATACTAGAAATACATGCATACAGCAACCCCTCACCTCAGTCAAACGAAATTAGTTAAGTGTAGTGATGGAAACAGATTGTTAGAAAATTTATGTTGGTTGGGGGTTTTGGAGGGTAGGCATTGACCGATTGCGCTCAGCAACTTTTTAGCAACTTTTGGCTTTGGGAGCAACTTTTTTCATTGGGAGCAACTTTTTTCACTGGGAGCAACTTTTTTCATTGGGAGCAACTTTTTTCATTGGTAGCAACCTCGAGCAATATTTGCCTTTCAGGGCAACTTTTTAGCATCTTTTGGCAAAAAAGGACAATTACTATCAATTAGAAATTTAGATTCCACAATTAAAAACCATGTTTTGATGTCTGTAGTTCTTAGTTATTTTTTTGCACGAACCCAGTTGTCCCAGTGACGTCCAGTATCATGTATCACATGTATGCACTACAGCACTATACCTATATGCTCAGTGTAAACACTGACAAAACTGACAGTGTTAATATCGAATGTCGTGTTGCTTACTAGGGTTTCTGTGCATGTGTTTAATAATAAAAGCAAAATGGCGTCCGTTTATTTCAGTAATTTAAATTGCTCAATAAAGGAAAATACAAGCAAAGGGAGAGTAAATCTACCACCAGCACAACTGCTTTGGATCAGTTGAAGGAATTTCCTAACCATCATTTTGTTGTGATCGACCAGAAATTGCAGTGCAATGCTTGCAGCAAAGAAATCTCTATGAAGAAAAGTTCTATCACAAAACATATAGAATCAAGAAAGCACAAGAACGGATTATCCAATATTAGAAAAAACAAATCAAACAACCAGACTATTATGGCATGCTTGCAAAGGAGAGATAAGAGAGAAAATGCTCCTGAGTCAATTTTGCCTGCGGATATGCAATTATTCCGCTTTGAAGTAGTGGAATCTTTTCTTAATGGTGGAATACCATTAGCGAAAACAGATTCCCTATGGCTGGTACTAGAGAAGCATGGCCATCGGTTAACCAGTAGCAGCCATTTGGCTCTACTTATTCCAGCAGTACTAGAAAAAGAAAAGGACAGGCTCCAGGAAGAACTCAAAGATGTGAAAGAGACAAGTGTGATCTTTGATGGTACAGCCAGATTGGGTGAAGCCCTTGTTATCATAATCCGCTTTGTTCAGAAAAAAATTGTACTCACTCAGCGGCTCATACGCCTCGAAATTCTTGCGAAGGCGCTGAAAGGAGAAGAATTGGCTCAGAGACTAATTTCTTGCCTTGCTGTGGAATATAAGCTTGGTCCGACTGTAGTTATTGGAGCTACAAGAGATGGTGCATCTGTTAATGGATCTGCCTTGAGACAGCTGATGTCCTTCTATCAAAATCTCTTCGATGTTGTGTGCTTCTCACACACTATAGGCAATGTCGGCCATCATTTTCAATTTAGAATCCTTGACCTATTCACTCGGTATTGGATAGGCATGTTTTCCCATAGCTACAATGCACACCTGGTCTGGAAAGAGAGAACGGGGCAGTGCATTTGTATGTTTAGCGACACACGTTGGTGGAGTAAATGGGAAGTACATAACCAAGTTGTCAACTATTTTGGTTTTGTGGAGCCATTCCTTCGTGAAAATGAGGAAATCTGCCCTGCTAATCGCCAACATCTGCTGGAGATATTTGATGATCCCAAAACCTGCCATTGTTGATGCAAGGGTTCATTTTGTTAAAGCAACATATTATTTGGAAGGAGATGGGCCACTCATTTTCTCCTGCTATGAGAAGCTTTCGGCTGTTGCCCGGGCTGTGGCAGTGGACAATTATCCCTACACTGTGGCTGTCGCCTGGGAAATTTCTTATGGAAATGCTGTGCTCTGCAGCCAGTTAATTGCACAGGGCCTTCAATTTTATCAGCAAAAGTTCAGTGGCCAGTTTTATGAAACCATACGAGCGTTCAAAGCTGCATGCCTTTGCTGCTCTGTACAAGTGCAAAGTCTCAATCCGACAGCTGAATCACTTCAAGAGTTCAGAAGTTTCCAGAGTAATTTTGTAATTTAATAGCTTCACCGTCAAAAATACAAATACTATAATAAAAGACAAGCACAAGAACTAAGTTAGCAAACAGGACGGTAGGGTGGCCGCAACAGCGTGAGCCAATTACTGCGGGCCCTGGTAAAATAAGTTAAGATATATTTATAAAAAGCATGCATTGAAAAGTATGAACTAGTAGCAACAAGTAATGGTGTTCTTAAGACTACGCGATGTGTTGCATTTACAACATATAGTCTTAAAAGTTCTAGGATTCTCAGGATCGTAAGTCACTGCAAGCGAAGCTTGGTAATAGCTTTTCAAGGCAGTTTTAAAGGAGCTCAGACTATTCATGCTAAGATCAATCTCACAAGCTAAAGTATTCCAAGTTCTAACAGAACGCACAAAATATGATCTTTGATAGGTTAGCGTCTTACATTTAGGTACGTTGTAAATAACTGCAGATTTAGCAGCGGATCTAGTATTTCTGCTTGTTCTACGTACACTTGGTATAAGGCTAGGTTTAACCCTAACAAGACCATGTGTAATCCTAAAAAACAGCACAAGATCTAAATATTCGTGTGCCAGTAACAAATAGGAATTAAAGACAATGATGTTAATCTGGACGAATAACTAATCGTGGTAGAAAACGGCAGATTGAGAATGAATTTTGTTGCACGCCTTTAAACTCGTTCCATTTGCTTCATATGATCAACGTTTTGTGGCGACCAAATTTGGGTGGCGTATCCCAAGTGAGGGCGCACTAGTGACAAATATATAGTTCGTTTAACAGTGACCAAGAAGATAAGTTCAAAACGTCAATCTGAAGATCATCACAGTCGTGAGGCGATTTGATTTCTTTAAACACTTTTGTGTCGTCAGCAAGCATGCTTACACAACTCGACGCCATTGCGTCCGGCACATCGTTCACATATATCAAGAATAATGCCGGGCCAAGTATAGATCCCTGGGGCACCCCCGACGTGACAGGCAGCGTGATCGATGTCGCCCCAAGGACAGTTACTCGTTGCCTACGGTTTGATAAGTAACTCTTAAACCAGTTCAATAAATTTCCCGCCAAAACCAAAGTTCCGAAGTTTCCGAACGAGCAGCTGATGGTCTACCCGATCAAATGCTTTACTCATATCAACATATATCATATCAACCTGACCGCTGCGGTCTAAAATAGATTGAATATATTCCAACGCTTCGAGAAGGTTAGATATGCATGACTTCCCAACCACAAATCCGTGCTGACAGGGCTTGACTTTTTCATAAAGATTAGCTTTTATTTTATTGAAAATGCAGCACTCTAATACTTTCGACACAATAGATAGCAAGGATATAGGTCTATAATTTTCAGTACGCTCCTTATTTCCCTTTTTAAACACGGGAATTACATTTGCCAATTTCCACTCGTGAGGAATTTTGCCTGACTTAAGAGACTTATTACCTTCTCTAATTGGCTAAACGTACCTGCTGGAGTACCGCAAGGCACCCGGTTAGGCCCTTGGTTGTTTTTGGCAATGATTAATGACCTTGACTTGCCTGACGATCCATCAACTGGTATATGGAAGTTCGCCGATGATACTACAGTATCCGAAGTTGTTCCACAACATGAAGAAAGCAACCTATCGAGTATTATTAAACAGATATCTGATTGGTCCTGCGAAAATTCCTTCCAACTAAACCCGATCAAATGTAAGGAACTAGTCATCTCATTCAAGAAGGAATGTCCAACTTATGTTCCAATTGATGTGAATGATCGACGGTTCGATCTGGTTGCATCTGCTAAAGTGCTGGGAGTCACAATCAGGAACGATTTAAAATGGAACGATCACATTGACCAGATTACAACGAAAGCTTCTAAACGTCTATATCTTCTCCGCCAACTGAAACGAGCAAAAGTTGAAACTGCAGACCTAATACATTTTTACTGTTCGTGTATTAGGTCTGTTCTTGAATACGCGTGCGAATTATACCATAGCAGCCTCCCCAAGTATCTATCTGATGAGATCGAAAGAATCCAAAGAAGGGCACTGGAGATTATTTTCCCAAAAATCCCCTACAAGGAATGTATGGCTAAAGCAAACCTCCAAACACTATTTGAACGTAGAGAATCTTGTTCCCAAAAACTTTTTCAAGAGATTGTTGCTAACAGCTACCACAAGCTAGCTAACCTCCTTCCACCTCGGACTGGCACCGCCACAAGTCGTCTGCGAACAAAGAGAACATTCCACACATCACGAGCTCGTACCGATCGTTGTAAGAACTCCTTTATCACGTATTATGCAGCGAAACATTCCACCTAATTATTTTTCCATCATTATATATCTGGATTTTATTTGTATTTAAAATATCTTACAAACTTAGATTTTTAACTATAATTTATTGTAAATATCTTTCATGCAATTCAGTTTTGTAACTGCAATATGAAGATTTTTTTAAATAAACTTTCAACATTTCAAATAACTCACAGAGCGATGGTGCAATGACAGAAGCAGTTTCGCGTAATAATCTAGCTGGAATATTATCCGCGCCTGCAACTTTGGACACATCCAAAGACTGGAGGACAGCTTGAACTTCGTTTTCAGTAAGTGTCACTTTCGATAACAATGGGTCACATTCACTTTCCGGGGAATTGTCAGATTGTAAGCAACTGTTTGTGAAGATGGAAGCGAAGTATTTATTAAACAAATTAGCAATTGTTTGCGGGGTATCACCTACAACTCTTGGTGAGTTCTCGTCTGTTGTTTCTGTACATGGCATTGAAACTTTATTCGGTACGCTTCGCATTTTTCACTTCTGTTTTAAAATAGACCAAAATCGCTTTGGGTTTGTCGTAATGTCAACCTCAATGGAGTCAAAAAATTTTTCCCAACTTGCGCAGATCAAATGTTTTACTTCAGTTCGCAGATTTCTAAATTTAGCTTTTAAATAAGGAGTAGGTGATCTCCTTAATTTTTTTCGTAAGGTATCCTTTTTCTTAATAAGGTTCAGTATTGTTCCGTTTATCCACGGGATTAGGTTTCTCTCCTTGAGTTTTTTGTAGGGATGCTGTCTGAGACAGCAGCAAGAAAGATATCTTTCCAGCGCTGCCAGTCCGTATTGATATCGTCATTACCCAAGATCGACGACAAGTTTATTGCTCTAAGAGAAGCACACAACGCGTCCAGGTCGCCTGATTTGTAATCATAGATGGTCCGATTAATTTTCGTTGGGGCTTTAACAAAAGCAGAGAACTCAAAGGAGATAGTACAATGGTCAATGTAAATACCAGTTTCCTCTGGGGACAATACTTCTAACGCACTGATGCGATCTGGCGCGTTTGTTATTACTAAATCGAGCACATTGTTGCCACACGTTGGTATGTGGTTTAATTGTGACAGATAATGATCATTTAGTGCTTCGATGAAGCACATCTCATTAGTTCCGCGTGCTTGAGTCAATGGCTCCCAATTGATCTGTGGCAGATTGAAATCGCCAGCCAGAATTATATTGTCGTATAGGTCTGCAATATTGTTTAAGAAGACAGCAAATTTTTCGTTCCAACTACCGTCTACATTTGGTGGGCGGTAGAAGCTGCAAGCCAGAATTTTTAAGTCACAATCAGTGACCAACTCAGCAGCCGCGACTTCTAATTGTTCAGATGAAGCAGGCAAATAATCTCTGACAGACTTAAACAAGTCTTCCTTTATTGCAATACATACCCCGCCACCACTCTGATTTGTTCGATCTTTCCTTACAATATTGTAGGGTTGACGAAGAATTTAGTTGCAGCTGATGTTACTAGTTAACCATGTCTCGTTAATAAAAACAATGTCCGATTTGTCAGCATACATGAAATCTTGAACACACTGTAGGTTACAAACTGTGGTAGTACCAATTTGATGTAAACTTTTAAGGCTATGAGTGTTAATCACAAGGCATTTGAAAGCTGAATTTGATGACACGACATTGTTTATAGTAGCCGGTCCAGGATGACAATGTATGTCTCCGCACAGTAATAAAAGACCAACAGCGAATCCCCTGAAGTTGTGAAAGTTTCGAGATGTTCGACATTTGTCGAAGGTCTTAGATGAAAACACAGGCTTAAAATACTTCCATGCCGAAGATTTAAAGCCCTCATTGAGACAAGCCGATGGGTTAATCGTTCGATCGTCTTGTATTGTGAGAAGATTAATAAGGAAGCATAAAATAACCAAAGAATACACAGAACTCGCAAAAGCGTGACTAACCGCCATCTTGTCTATTGCCTCACCTTTGTATCTGGCTGCAGCAGAAGGCGTCACAGTGACTTGTGAGAATGATAAGCTGACATGGTGGGCAGCTCATGTGAGTGCCCTTCCACACTGGTCTTCGCTCGTTAAATCATTGCTGTTGATCCAGCCAAGTTCTGCATTATGCACATCTAACCAGTGCATTTTCCTAACAACAAGACAGAGCCCTTGAAGATTACCTTGAAGCTAGCATTATGCTGCAATACAATAATACATAACTGCCTCAACTGGGTAACAGGATTGATTTTGTGTTATATGTTGCTAAATGAACACCTAGGTTATGTATATATATATATATATATATATATATATATAATATATATATATAAAATATATTACTTACCAATATGCAATCTGTAGAACTATAGTTCTATTGGAGTAATCTGGAAAAAGTATGCCAGCAAGATAAAGTCAAATGAACAACCAGAACTTCAGACGTTTTCTTTCAAACTTTTCATATTATTGGTTTCTAGCAATGTTTTGTAAAAACACGTTAATGCAAAAGATTTACTAAAATATTTTTAGACATTTGTTCAAATTTCAAGAAATTTATATTCCTAGGTATCATTTTTGCAATATTATTTTAAAATATAGAAACTTTTAATTAAGTATGCGTGAAAATATCGTGAAATTTAATTGAAAATTAGGTGCAACACTTAGAGTTTACGTAGCAACTTTTTGTATTTTTGGCAACTTTTTAGCAACTTTTCGCATTTTACCAGCACAATACAATACAATAACATTTATTTAACATGATCAGATACACATAGCTATATAAAGAGCTAATTTACAGGTATTGCCACGATAATGTTGATTAATTTAAGCTATGGTAAAAACGAAGGCAAAATTGAATTAGTATTACCTAAGTTAATTTGGATTAGATTAGAATTAATAATTATTACATTAAAATTAATTACCCTAAGTAAAGAATACAGAATTATTGTAAATTATCTAAGTTATTAATGTCTTTCAGGCTAATGTTGTTTAAAAACATTTGATAGTTATTGGCCGCTCTAGCAGTGTCGGGAAGGGAATACCATAGTTTTGCTGCCTGGTATCTCCAGGATTTCATTCCATAAGTAGTTGTATTCACCTTTGGAATTTGAAGAATGTGTTTTCCTCTCAGTGAATATTTGCTTTGCCTTAGGTTTAGTAATTCCTTTAAGCTCTCTGGGTGGTTGCTATGATTTAATGACCTATAGACATTTCAGATAATTTTTTAAATTTGTTTGTGCCTCAGAGTTGAGAGTCCCAATTTTGAGAGAAGTTCCTCATAAGGTGTGTACCTGTCCTTGAAAACAAAGCAGAATGCACGTTCGTTCACTTTTTCCAACTTGTCAGCCATGGTCTTGTTACAAAAATGCCAGGTTTCAGAGCAATACCTGAAATGCGGTGCGATAAAACACATATAAATGTTGGATCTTGTTTCAAATGGGAGTATATTTCTCAAACGCTTTAAAACAGCTGTTTGTTGAGACACTTTCAGGCATATTTTTTTCCCTATGTTTTTCTCAAATTTGAGCTTATTATCCATAGTGACCCCAAGAAGTTCCATTTCCCTGCAGTTGGGGATAGTTGTGTTTTCACAGCGAAATTCAAGATTGACTTTTGGTTTTCTCATTATGATTGCTTGGTACTTGGAAAGATTTCTTTGCATTCTGTTTTCTTTATACCAATGGTCGACTTTGGCTAAATCAGAATTAATAATTTCTTCCACTCTCGCAAGATCTTTATCTGCATAAGAGATCTGTGATAATTTGCTCTGTTTGATACCGTATGCAAGTTCATTCATGAAGATGTTAAAAAGCAGTGGCCCAAGGATAGAGCCTTGAGGTATTCCTGCGAAAATGTTCTCCCATGAAGAATTATACAATTACTTAATGGCTTCCGTGTTTGGATGGCCTGATCCAAACACGCGGGAATGTTGCGAGAGTTAAGAAAAGCGTGCGAAACACGAGCCGAAGGCGAGTGTTTTGCGAGCTTTTCTTAACTTGAGCACATGTAACATGGTTCTAGCACTTTAATTGCTTGACTAACTTAGACTGCTACCTATGTTGATCACGTTACCAGTACTTTAAAGTCTCATGTAACTGCCTAGTGACTACGACTGGTGACGAGGTAGAATTTACAAATTAAACAAGACTTACCTAAGTCAATGTTTGATTGTAATTCTTGCTTGTCACCAGTCAGGAACGAAGGAGTTACATGCCCTCCCTTTTCCCTCCCGTCTCCTTCGTTTCTTTTGCTGGTAACCTTCACTGTGAAGATTGACTGAATGCGCACGCGCATGCTTCTCATGTAACTCCTTCGGTCCTGACTTTCAAGCATATACATAATATATCCAAACTAGTGTGAGAAAATCTAAATCTTTGTAGACATTCTTTCTTGCACTATACAACATATTTGGAATTCTGAAATATCTCCCCAAAAAAGCAGGAAATCACATTTGAGGGACTCTAAATTTCAAATTTTTGTGATTGTTAAATCTACCGAAATGGAGCACTTGGATTCTTTAACTGCCTAAAACAGATCAGAAAAATTATCGACGTTTCGACCTAAGGGCCTTCTTCAGGAGAATTGGTGTGTTTAGGCAGTTAAAGAACGAAGTGCGCTGCCTACACTGCAACCTGGTTATATGTGTGTGTATATGTATATGTATAGAACAATCCATTGAAGAACAAATTGAACTAGACAGAAAACTGGCTGAAATGCTGACTGCAGAAGAGGATGAAGATGATTTACTCACAGTGAATGACGACGTAAGCACATTCAATCACGGAGATGTTAAAAGCTAATCTTATATGAGGCCTGCAAAAGCTTTCAGTTAAAACACAGCCAGAAACTGAAAAAGCAATCAATATGTTCGTTTGAAGATGTTGTGTCCTTAAGAACCACCGGTGTCACATATTATCAATGGGTGAAACCCATAAATATCAATTGACAAATGCAGGTCAGACCCATGTTAGATGATCATCTTGGTCATTTTAAACAAGGTTCATGACAGTGCTCGGACAGGCAGCCAATCAAAATTGCTGTTGCTTGGCATTAATTTACATAAAAATTTGCAATTTTGATTTTTGCATGCATGCAGTTTGCGCCATATTGTAATTTCTGTGTTCGAAGTGAAGTCTTATACAAACAAAATTCAATACTTCAAACTATGGAGTCATCTGCACAAAAGGGCAGTCGTATTGCTGATGACCATCATTGTATTTTGGAGAAATTTTTTGAGGAAGAGATGGTTGGAACTGGCTCTAATTATAAAGATAAAGTGGATAATGCAGTCATGCAGACAGGACTAACAAAATCGCAGGTCAAGGTAAATAACAATATTTTCAATTACCCACAGTGTATATTGGGATACAAGACCAATTCGCAACTATACTACGAGCTCCATCTTTATGTGTTACCATAACAGTTCAATTAATGCTGGGAAACTTAGTTTGATCCTTTTATTTGAACATTTAGGTTGTTTTCATACTTCAGGATGAGAATCGTATACGACTATATTTGCATCGTGTAGATAGGCTTTGAGAGGACATTTAGGACTTAAAATACCACATGGTAGTGCTACTAGTGCATGACAGCTTTAAATCAATGTTTACCCAAAATTAATGGGTTTGTTTAGTTAAGGAGCTTTAAATGGCAGTGTTTTCCCCTTTCCTGGTGATGATGTGTCCTTTCCTCCTTGATGTTGGTAAACTGTTGTCTAGGCTATAAGGACAGGTCTTTTACTACACAGTGGGAAGGGCTGGTGCAATTAAAGTATGCTATGCTCAATTTTTTCTGACCCTTTCCTGAAAGTGATTCACCTTTTTTATAACCCATCCTCCTGGGCTACAACAGAGTTTATTAAGTATAGTACATCTAAACTGTGTTACCTTCCTGACACATTTAGTGTAAATAGGTACGTTTCCAGGCTTTTGTCACCACTTTCCTCATCACATATTGAGATATATACCATTCTCAACCAGCCCATGAATGTCCAGGTTCCAAGGTAGCTTGCTAGCATGTGTTGAAAGTCTGTAGAGTTAACACCTTGGAAGCCTTTTTTTATTTGCGTGAATGTTAGTGCCCCACCATCTTCTTGTACTAGCCTCCCCCCTCTAAATTTAATGGTCCCTAATTTAAAGAGCAATTAAATATGCAAGATTTTGAAATCAATTTGACATATATGGATTTTTGAAACCCAAAAATACATACAGTATTTATATATAAGTGATAAAATCTCAGCCTGGGCTTGCATTAGGAAAATATTTATGAAATATATAACATCAATATAAAGCATGCTGCTTTGATTGGTCGAAACTGAAGTTTGAATCAAACACTAAAACCATAAAGTTATAGGAAACCATGTATTGTAAATTAATTTTTACATAGTGTGGAACAGACTTAAACTAGTACTGTGTAGTAGAGATTAAAAATACACATTGTCAATGCTATTGTTTTTATCTGCATACCTTATCATTTTTGTTTGTGGATGTTTTATTATACTATCCTGTATTAAAACTTGTTTTGCCAGACTTAAATCAAGGTCTTCTAGGAGAAATCAAACTTATGCTACTTGCATTATGTTTTGAGGATTAAATAAAATTACCAAGAAAGCAGCAAGTTTCTTTCTCAACAAATCTTTGTATTATGGTACCTTTTCTACATGATCACTGTTTTACGTACTAAATGGTGTTATAGACTGTAAGCACTGTGCAACTGTTTTTAAATTGCAGGTGTGGATTGGCTATCAGGAACGGAATTTAAAAAGACTGAAAGGGGGAATGACATCTTCTTATACTGAACAATCTGCAGTATTATTGAAAAGAGCTAAAAGTATACAAGGGCCAAATGCATTTAACTTGTTTTGAAGTAACTTTTTCAAATCAGGTATTTTTCAAAGTAAGATTACATAGTGTATGACCTGTTGGAATATATTGTATACATGCAACACGTAGTAGAGCTCACAGTCATGCATTGCCTCTTAATGGTTAATGATCAGGGACGGATTCAATGATTGCACAGTACATTCAGTAAAATCCAGCTTCTTGTCTTGTATTGTTGTTGCTGCCATGAAAGTTCTGGGATTGGAAACACTTGATGGAATTACGACAGAATTCAATTCCATAAGGACACACCAAGAAACAGTTTGAACAAGCAAAAATACATTAAACAGATCACTGCTCTAATTGTTGATGAATTTGTTATAGACATGGAAACCAATACTTCTATTATCAACCATGTCCTAGATGAAAGAGACAGAAAACAGTTATTAAAGAACAGTATGACAGTAGATGGACGTTTTTGTTTCAGACATCCTGGTTGTTCCAAGACATTTAGGTAATAATATTTTTTCTGGGTGGATTAACCCATTGTGCTGCAATGTGCCCCCAGTCTGCCCTACCTATTGTTTTAACTTGTTAAATGCCAGGCAATTTTCATACATGTCCAATACTCTCGCAAGCACACCGATGGAAAAGGTTATTCACCATCTGTAATAAATATTTTCGTTTCGTGAACTCCAGCTGAGAATGGATATATATACGCGCATCAAATTATCGCGAGTATACACCAACGGAAAAGGTTCATTCACCATCGGTAATAAATATTTTCGTTTCGTGAACTCCAGCTGAGCATGGATATATATACACGCATCAAATTATCGCAAGTACACACCGACGGAAAAGGTTCATTCACCATCGGTAATAAATATTTTCGTTTCGTGAACTCCAGCTTAGCATGGATATATACGTGCATCAAATTATCGCAAGTACACTGACGGAAAAGGTTCATTCACCATTGGTAGTAAATATTTTCGTTTCGTGAACTCCAGCTGAGCATGGATATATACGCGCATCAAATTATCGCAAGTACACAGACGGAAAGGTTCATTCACCATTGGTAATAAATATTTTCGTTTTGTAACTCCAGCTGAGCATGGATATATACGTGCATCAAATTATCCCCCGTATACCGACGGAAAAGGTTATTCACCATCGGTAATAAATAATTTCATTTCGTGAACTCCAGCTGAGCTAATCATAGACATACGTGCACTAAACGGCCACACCATCGGTACCAACGAAAAATTAGTGATTTTCCATGGGTATTTTCAACCGATACCTAATTAACTCCTTAGAGCATGACTTCGCGATATCTTTAAATTTGTGATATCTTATTTTTGCCACATATTCCATTGCGTGTTTCTTAATCCTTTCGTAACAATTCATCACCAAAACGCAATATATTACAATATATATAAATGATATTGTATGCGTGCAATATATTGATTCTTCGTTCTCGAAAATATCCCATAGTGTGCTCCTGCGTCAGTTATAGTATATTGTCGTATCGTTACAATTCATCACCAAAACACAAGTATTATACAATATATATAAATGACATTAATTGTATGCGTGCAATATATTGATTCTTCGTTCTCGAAAATATCCCCAGGGTTGGTAGATTTTATGAATAAATAAGCCAAATATATTAACATAACATTGGTTTTCTTTGTTTAAAACAAAGGAATCAAAGGGCCGCCAATAACAATGTTTGGCTTATTTATTCAGTAACTTACCAACCCTGAATATCCCATAGACATAATGTGCTCCTACGTTTTTATACTGTATGTTGTCGTATCGTTATATACAATTCATCACCATGCAATACGCAAGTATTACAATATATATAAATGACATTGTATGCGTATATACAATAATTATATCCATTCTTCGTTCTTTAGAATATCCCGTAAAATTTTAACAACATATTTTCTTCATACTCTGCTGTGAGTTTCTTCTTTATCACAAATACTACACTGTGTTTATAGTTATTATGCAAAGCAGTATTGTTATCATAAATTGTTCGAGCGTGTTGTGCAAGCACTGAAACTTCTACAAATTGCGCGTAGGAGTGTAACTAAGTCCTATAAAATTCTGGGTTAGTCATGGGTAGCATTCTTTGGGGTATAAATTCACAAGCAGAAGAAACAGGTGTTTAAAGTTATAATGCAAGCGATAACATAACGTCAAAATGGGCTGAAAACCTGACCTATCAGTAAGAGAAAAAGAGTGTGTTACAAGGGAATTGGCAAATGGAAAGTCTACATTACAGATAGCCAAATTTCTGCAGCGTGATCACCGCACAGTCAAGAAGTATGTAGCGGCAAGTCACCATGGACATAAGAAACATGTAGAGCCAAAATTTAGAAAGCTGAATGGACGCCAACTTCGGCAAATCCATCGCCAAGTTGTAAAGACACCATTAGCAACACGCAGGCTAATATTTGATGCCTGTGATATGCCTAATGTGTGCCGTGCTACACGTTGCAAAGCGTTACGCGAGGTTGCAACCGTTGTGAATGCCGTCAAGACTCCACCTTTCAACCAGAGACACAAAACAAAAAGAATACAATGGGCCAAGCAATACATGAAAGTTGATTTTTCGCGAGTAACATTTACGGATGAATGCCGAGTGACGCTGGATGGACCAGATGGCTGGGTTTCATTGGATCACTCTCCCCCCGTCCGAATGTCCCGTCAGCAAGGGTTTCGACCATGGTGGAAAAAGCAGCCACGAAGACTGCAAAAAACACTATTTATGCACGACAATGCACCTGCACATGGTGCCAGATATACGACTGCCTGGTAAAAGAAGATTGGCATTAAAGAGGACAATCTAATGATATGGCCTCCCTGCTCCTTATTTTCTCCCTGCTGCTTATTTTCTTTAGGATACTGTTGTGTGCTCCGACCATTGAGTTTGTGTTGTCAGACGAATAAGTAATGCAATTTGTTCCAATCCAATGAGAGGTAATCTATTACTTCATTGCAAATATCATACATCTTTTGAGCTGTAGACCCACTGTTGATATTTGGCATATCAAGCAATGAGGTCTCGATTAAATCAGAGGTTTTTCTAACGTGTTTAACCAAAATTGGTAAAAATTTATCATCCTCATCACTGCTTCCATCTGTAGCTAAACCATACCACTGGGTTGATGACAATTCTTCCTTCAAATCATCAGTAAGGTGCTTTGCAACTGATCCAGTAAGCATGTGAGACGTTTTAGTGTGTTTTATTGGCTATTTTTGAATCTGGAAACATAGATGTAAATACTTTCCCAGCATGATCTGCGGTGGCGAAAGGAAGGTTGTGTTCAACTAAGAACCCAGCAAAAAATAACTCAGCCTTGGTTATCTTTCGGTCCAAATCTGAAGTTGCTGCAATTGCTCCCTAATCAGTTAACTTTCTTTGCTTTTGCAAAGATTCAACGCACTCCTTGTGCTTTGGAGTTGCGGCATGTCTAGTAATGTTGTTTTACCCTCATGTCCGATACTAAAATCACATCTACAGACAGAACATGAAGCAAAGTTTTTACCTTAAAAAAATTTTCTGATAAAGTTAAACTTTTCGATCCAATAAGTCTTTAAATTTAACAAAATATTTCTTCTTTTTTGGAACTGGTTGAGTTGACTCCGCCATCGATCTTTATTTTACAGTTTCCAGGTGACGTGACAAACTTTATTATTCTCTTATGTCCCTTGCAAGCAGGAAAAATCCCTTTAAGTACCTTTTGCATCCTTGAGCTATATATTTATCGCTAACAATATGGCAGATTTCGAAACGAATGCTTTGCAAATTCAAATAAAATAAAACTTTTTAGTTAATATGAATTTAAAATTAGCATGCTGTAAACAAATCTGGAGTTTTACGTAATTTTCCAAAATCGTGCGGGAGGTAAAATCGAGCAACAAAAGCGGGACTCTCCCACCAAATTGGGGGAGTTGGCATGTCTGAATTATGAAATGTTAAAATTGCCACATACTTGAGAGGACATGGTTTTATTGCCTCTATCATGGTAAAATAATTGCCATATTTAACCCCATTAAGCTCCAGAGCTTATTTTGAAAAAAAACACATTAAAATGGTATATAGTATCATGTTACTTTCTGGTTTACTAAGAGGAATGTAAGATGCAGAAAATGTTTTTGCACACATTGCTAGGGGACTAGTTTCAGTCTTCATGGCTTTGAATGCCTTCCATGTTTTCTGATATACACAATCAGAAAAAAATTAACTCATTTTAGTATTTGCTGTTTATTGATTATAGTACCATAAATGCTACATTTACTTTCCAAAGGTATTCATGGGTACAACTATTCTACATTTAATTACCTGATAAAGCTGTAATGCAACACTTGATTCTACTAAATGGCATTTTCATTCAACAAAGAATCTGGCTCATAGTTTAAGGAAAAAGACTCCAGGGCCCATTCAGTTTCATTGAGCAATTCCAAAAATGATGGATCATCCACAATTTTAGAAATCTCTTCATTAGGACTATCATCATCAGATTCCAGTTCTTCAATACATTGGACAGGTACATCAATATCTGCAAACACTTTGCCAAATATTTCAAGTACATCATTAGCATGTGTTTTTTGTGGGTAGCCTGCGCATGCGCGGCTAACCACTATGTAGTCGAAAAAGTGTCCGGATCTGTGTGTGTGTGTCTGTGGCAATCTTCGGCAAACGTCGGACATACGAAAGATGATGAACGGTACGTTCTACTTCCGGAAAATTTCGTTGTTTTCGAAGGACGGAAGCATTTGAAGCAACCGAAGTTACGTTAATACGTTTGTCAAATTTTAAAGCGAAGTTGAGTACTTTAAAGACGAAAAAGAGGTGATCGGTGAGCGTTGAATCTACAACTACAAAGTTACACTGTTATAATGCAATATTTCACCTGTCAATTTCTTAGTTGTGGACATGCAGCTATTAAACCAAATACATTACCTTATTGCAAATGGTAGTAACAAGTTGCCCTGTTTTATAAATTATAATTTGGCAAATGGTAGTAACAAGTTGCCTTGCTTTATAAATTATAATTCAATATTTCACCTGTCAATTTCTTGCTTGTGGACATGCAGCTATTAAACCAAATACATTACCTTAATGCAAATGGTAGTATCAAGTTGCCCTGTTTTATAAATTATAACTCGGCAAATGATAGTAACAAGTTGCCCTGTTTTATAAATTATAATGCAATATTTCACTTGTCAATTTCTTGCTTGTGGACATGCAGCAATTAAACCAAATGCTTTGGAGTTCAAAAAACAAAACTGTTAACAAAAGTGCATTTCAACTGATCAAAAATCTTTAAAATATTGTTCAGATACATAGATAAGTCCTTAAAAAATGTTAATGTGAAACATTTGAAACAATTTTGGACTCTTTGTTATGTAACTGTAAAATGATCTGGCAAATCAAGTAGTTTATCCTCAATGAAATCTTTGTTAAGATCTTTCTCCTTCTAAACTAAGCTTTATGTTAACAGAGGATGTGTGCCACCATCCCGGAACCTTACTCTCCTTTTTGTTCTGTTCACCTATTCTGCTTAAAAAATTTCATTTCCTATCTCTTGTAAAAATGCTTTTATATATGTTTTGATCTGTCCTAAAATGTATTTAATACAATAAAATATTATAATATATAGATTGCATAATAAATCGACTTCGTTATAACTGTATTCAACCAGCTAACTATAGGGCGTTTATTCTGTTGTCTATGGCATTAGAACATAAGACTAGAAAATAATATTTTATTGCATCAGTTGATATTTACTCGCCACTATAGCAGCTTTATCGCATTAATAATGTTTTACAGGCTACCCACATGTACGCATTGCGTACCTATTTTTTCCAAATATCAACACTTTCCAATATGTCATCCACAGTAAATATTGTATCTGCATGATTTAAAATCTGATCTATTTGATCTTTTCCAAATTCCGATAAAACATTAAGGTAACACACGGCAATAGCGGTGTTATTTACATCACTAACATCTGCTTTCATGAGCAACTTTTTTTGTAGCAAACTTAGTTCAAGAATAAGTTTCTCTTTCTCTTTCTCTTTCTGGACACTTTTCGGTTTGGTAGATTTGTTTGACATGTGTAATTTAGCTTTTTCTTACAAGCAACAATTTTACCCTTTTACAATGTTTGTATCTAAAGGCAACCCTTTTTTTATGAACACCACTTTGTCTTTGCTTAATAACACAAATATAGGGAATATGGAATATATGAGGTTTTTAAGAGGAGATTTTTTACAAACTAGCGTATTGAGCGCTCAAAACCAATCAGATTGCTGGAGCCTGGAGTATGGAAGTTGATAGAAGCAATTCCATGTAAACATGGCGGCCGGATTTCAAATAGTATGAGTGTTTCAGTGCCGTTTTCACAACCATAACTCTCGGAAAGTTATGCAAATTAACAGAAAATAAAAAGCATGTGATCACATGGCGAGAAATTGTGGACACAAGTGGGAGGAGCTTATTTTGTTGCTCTCACGCGCCATACATGAAGTACACAGGACATGATAAAGTTTCAACATGGCGGCCGCTACTAACAGAAGTACTAAGAGAAGCGCGCATAGTCCAGGGTTTTTTTGCGCATTGAACAATTTTTCAACGGCAGATTTCTCTCTCCCCACTAAGAGACGGAGAAAGACGCTAGAAAGCGGCCGACTCTATTCGGTGGAAAGAGTTCTGGCCAGTCGAAATTTGAAAGAGGTAATTATATATGTAATATTAAATTGGTCAACCGATTTAATAAGATGCAAACAAATGTATATTTGATCCTGTAATTTTTCAAATTTATTAAAAGGGTAAAGAATTTCTGGTGAAGTGGCTGGGCTACAGCTCATCTGAGTCAACGTGGGAGCCTCTAGAACACTTATCGGAGGAATGTATCAGGCAAGTATTTAAAAATAAACATTTGTTATTCTTGCACTAATTTTACTCCAATAACATATCAGCCTTCTTAGTTAGTAAAATACTAATCAATTTGCATGCACGAGAGGTTAAGTTTCATTAAATCTTGAATATGTTATTCATAAATTATTTAAATTCAACCCTGAATTTTTATAGGTACTTCAATGAGCCAACTCCTTCCAGGAATGTGACATTGGTTGAAGTCAGTCGGCTCAGAGTTGCTATTCACCAGTCACTAAACAGCCCGCGAACAAGATCACGTGTGACGGTGGAGTTCCGTCAGGATGTCTTTTCCTTTCTTTTTATGGGGAAAGGTCGAAGGCATGGACTCTGGTTGCTGCTAGAGAAAGAAGATTTTAAGGGACTTTTTTCTCAAAGAACTGGGACAATTTGCTTGATCGTCATAGTCAAGGAACAAAGCTAAATTTCCCTGTAAAAGTTAGACATTTCATATCTTGGTCACCAGCACACCACATTGTTGACACATCAGGAAATGTTGCTCCATCACCCAGGTCTTATCTGGAAAAAATGTCAATGGATTTTATTAAAGTAGCTGCATGAAAATTTAGTAAAAAATACATTCTGGTGCACACTACTTTAATTTTTTTTCTGTCTAATGGTATTTATTCCATTGATCATGAATATGGACCATTGACATTTTTTCCTTGGTTATGTAATTTCCTTATCTGTCAACAACATGTTGTGGTGGGACCAAGATATGGAATTGTGTACTATATTTTCATCATCCATCTTATTGTCTATAATATAAATAGAACACTCATTGAATATTTATGTACATTTATATCATGTATATATTATTTCATATATATATTATACACCTATATACATCAGAGATTAACTATCTTTTCTTAGTTTTCTTTGTTTTCTTTGCCTTTTTTGTTTCCTTTTGCCTGTTTCTTTGTTGTACATTTGCATTTGCAGGTGGTATGCTGCTGTTGCATTCAACAATTGTAGAGGGAGCATCCATCCTCTGCATACTAATGCTCTTCTTTTTTTTACTGTTAGTGGCCTCTTGCTTCCCACCATTCCAAAATGCAGTTGCAACTTTTTTGTATGGTCTTTTCCTCCTTTCTCTCTTGTACAAATTGGTAAGTCTGTGCTCTGCTCGTATCACCTCAGCAGGGCTGTCAAAATTGTTGGACTTACGAAGGACTATGCTTCTGGCAACGTCATTGTTTTTTTCTACACCTATAATAAAAGTGCAGAGAATGAAAAAATGCCATATCTCATGTTTGTACAATACAAATAAAAGAGAGTCGTACCTTGTCCACTAAACTGTTTCAAATTCTTAAATTTGTCGAGAACATCCTGGATATGATATGCTGCTGCATGCATATAAGGTGTGATATTTTTATTTGCATAACCTTTTCTGTCGTGTTGCAAAGTGAGAAACAGTGTTATCCAGCATCGTATCTGAAATTGATATTAAAATGCATGCAAAAGAATTTTTCAGATAATCAACTATGTAGCCCTTGATATCATTATATACCACCCATTGCAACCACTTTGCATTAATAATATCAACACACAACAAGAGTACTTACTCGAGATCCACATGTTTCCAGTTCGACCGGATTATTTGAAGAAATGCAGTTGAAGTATATGTCACCAAAATGCTGTTAATGAAAAAGTTAAATTAACATTAGCCTAGTTGGTGGTATTACACCCTGATGAGCCCTACTTTAGATTTACTCTGTCTAAGGGCAGAAGATTTTCCTTACAAGGAGAGAGCACTAGAGCTTAACATAGAAGTTAGAGGTTAGCATAATGATGGTAGAAGATACTGGTTTTACCCATATAGCTGCATGCATTCACCTATATTTATAACCTGAGGTAAAATATTAAGTATGACATGCGATATGGGATAATCCTTAATCCATTACTGGGCATAAGGATACGTGTACAATACAACACAAGATACGGTCATTGCAGTGAAAACACACCATTTGGAATATTCGGCCACTCTAGCTCATTTAATGCTAATGATGGAGAAATGTGAACAAGAACAAGGTATATATAACCTATTATGCAGTTCTGCACATAGCTCATTAACTACATAACCTCTCGCTCTCAACAGACAAGGCATGATCAATATATATGTAGGATTTCCAATACTTGTTCTACTTTAATTTGCAGTGTTTATAAATCTATTGTGCTTTGGTCATAAAGCCCAATGTCTACACATATTCCTATTATCTACGATGTTTGAAATGTCATGTCTTTTAATATAAGGACAATTTATTTGAACTATGTAGCTCAGAAATGTGTGCTGATTACGGATAGCGACGAAGAGGTCCTGGTGAAGAAAGTCAAGAGACCAATAATTAGGAAGAGACAGAAAAAAAGTAAAGACAAAAAAAGGAAAAAGCAGAAAAAACAAAAAAAATACGACAGTGGCGAAGACACCGAACCCTGCTCCGCCGATGAACAAACAGCACGTAAGCGCCGCAAAACAGAAACAACAGACGAAACTTTGTATCCGCCATTAGTACGGCAGAATGCAATGACCCAACAAGAGCATGAAGAGATTATCTCAAATATTCGAAGTTTTAGGGAACCTAATAAATGTGAAAAAAGTGGGGACTGCTGCTCATAAACGTATGGACAAAGTAAGGAAACGGTGGAGTCTGCCGGACTATACCTTCCAGAGTTTAATGACTGTGTCTGCAGTATCCTGATGAATAATTTCTTCAGTGCTTAATTGGAGTTTATCAGGGAGGGTATGTAGCAACTTTTTCTTCTCAGCACCCATCAACGATGTCCAGTCCATCTTTCCAATCCCTTTACCATCATCATCCCGTTTCTCCCACACATTAAATGTTACACCACAGCTATTTATGAGCTGTGCAAGCCTCTGTAAGCAGACCCCTTTGGGCTCCCCTTTCTTCTTCAAGAAATCCTTCTTGTCATCTAGCTCCATAGCATCCTCTATTAAGTTAGATAACAAGATATCTGTAACTCGAAGAAGAAGGTGGAGCTCATCCAGAACAATATTAGAGAGTGGAACATCCAGTAAGGGCATATCTTTGCAACAAAATTGTTTCTCTGATGCACATTTCTTCACATCAGCCAATGTCAGAGCCATAGATGGTTGGTTATAGTAATCTCCTGACTTTGTCATATCCCATCTGAAACAAACATTTAATTAAATACATCATGGAAAATTTCTGTAAATCAACACTGTAAAGTATTACTATATAAACATCTAGATTTAAATGCAATGAAAAGGAAAAAGGAGCTTTCCACAACTCCAATTAAAATACCTTTGATCCTTATGAATTGTACACCACAAACAAGCATAATTTGCATTTGCTGCAGCACGTCCACTAATGAGTAGGAGAAACTGTAGAAAATGACAAATATATAATAAAAACTGGAGCACAAACTTGGGTTGTTTTTGTGAAAACTGACAAGCATGATAATGTAAATGACAGCAGCAATAGAAATATTCTACCTTATAGTCACCACCAAGAAATACTTCAACTGGTATGGCATGTCCTGGGTTTATTTCAACTTGACCATCATGAATGACTTTGTTAATTTCATTCCAGCAGTCTTTAAAACTAACTTTCAGGGACTCATAGCATTCTGTACCACTCATTACCCACTCATCAACCACTGGTTGGGACAAAAGATTGTTTATATTAATAGATCCCAGTTAAATGGTTGGTTAATTCATATTGCCATATAGGCTTTTCCCCCATAAAATAACTTGTTTCAACCAGGGTGTGAAACATTTTCAGATTAAAACTCAATATTGTTCATTTTTTTGCCATGTCATTTTTTTTCCTTATAGTATGCATTAATTATGTGAGATGGCATGAACACCAGATTTATGAGTTGTACAGATTTTATGTATACCTTTGGCAGCTAAAACATCTTTTGAATCATCCAGCACACAGTAACTCAGAATAACGTAATTTGTTAATCTGGTCATTCTTGCTCCATCACCACTTATCTTCACTTTCACCTTCTCACCAGCTGTTAGTTTGCCATCTTCAACCTGAATGTTAACAAAAATGAGTTACAGTAAAGAGTACCAAAAGAAATATACAGTACATTTGAAACTTAATTGTACTCACCATAAGTCTCAATTTGTCAACAAGGGAATCTTTGAATGATATCTGTGCACCAGGTGCTGCTCCCGGGGTTGGTTTTACTGCACAAATACTGTTTAGTTTGTTCCGACATTGTTTGATTAAATATGACCTAGGCATACCCTCAACAACCATTGAGAGTTCATGTATAAATGCATCTCCTACTGCAAATTTGTCCATTAGGAACAAAATAGCTTCTACCTTGCACTTTCCATCAATTGACAATTGGTCGTATTGATTATTTTTTGACTTAGGCAGTGCAGTTGGTGTTGAGGATGTCGAAGGGTTTAGCGTTATGTGCGGTATGGGGTCTGCTGTTGGTAGTGGTTCTGGGGAAATTGGAGATGTGGCCTTTGAGGAAGGTGTTGTATTCCAACCATATTTCTGGCCATTGCTGTCAAGAAACTCCACTCTATCTAGCTCAAGCCCAAAGTGCTTTGCAAACCATAATGCCTTTTCAGCCCTTGTCCCAAGTGCTTGCAGTCGCCTCTTTTGCTGTCGCTTTGACAAGTCGCCAATATTCTTAATAACAGGTGAACAGTTGTCGTCAGTTTCCTTCTCTAACATTCTCACATATTTTTTCATTTCGTCATTCTTATTCACAATTTCTGAAATTTCCAAATCTTTCTGAGCTTTCATTTCATTGAATAAAAGTTCCTTCTCTTTCTCTAAGTTGTGGTACTCTTTCTTTCATTCCTCCAACTCAACGTTTAAATTGTCCAAGCGTTCTTGTATCTCTTGCAGTGCCACTTTTGAGCGTTTGATTTCTTGTTCCATTTCAGCTGCTGTAGCGACATCACTCACTAAAATGCTCACTTTAGACATACTGTTTAGAAATGTCACACGTTTCGCCTTTGAACCTTTTAAGTTAAGTTGCTTAACCTGTTTGCTTACTTTCAAACATTGATACCTTAGCCGGTCTTCAACTCTTAGAGATGCGCGTTTGATTTTAATTGATCCATTGGGGATGATTTCGTTCAGAAAATCCACATACTTCTTGTGCTCAGATTTCGAGTTGTACCACTGCAACAATACGCTATTGTGAATAGCCATGCAGTACATAACCTGATCGTCCGATATTGCTTGTTTAGCGACATATGACAACTTATTCGATGGCGGGTTGGCGTTTATAAGTAATTTAAGAGTCTCTGAAGAAACGTTTGCATCAGACATTTACAAGCCTGTTGGTTTGGTCTATATGTTACAGAAAAATAAATCGAACTTCTACGGATGTTTAAATATATTGCGTTTGATGTTATGAATATTGCGCGAAATTTAAATATGGCGCGTAATCAATATTTATAATTTCAGCCATACACGTCAATATTCACGAATATATAACGTTGTTGCTTGGATACTATAAGGCCTGGTCACACGGCTCTTACTTTTCGGAGTCTTCGACACCCTCAACAACAAAATGGAGGCATATTCGAAGAAGAAGGAACGGTTTCTTCGTTTGTTTATGTTCGCCATTTCGGCAAGCTCTAGCGTGTAGTATCAAATTTCATTGCCAGAATATATCGAAATGTCTGTGGAACTATTCTAAAAACCGAACCAGGCGTTAATCGCCGAGATTAGAGATGCAAAATAGCTTGAAACATAGTGCATTGGCAAGCCAAAGGAGATGCAACATGTCGTGTTTGTCTCCCAAAATGGAACAAAAATGGAATTCTTTGAGACCTCCTTGGAGTATTTTGCCTATTGCGCTATATGTTATAATTCACCTTCGGTGGTAGCGAAATATCGCGATACCGAATGAAATTTCTATATTGCTATATTACAGATTTCGCTTTAGATACGAGTTATCCCCAAGATCTAACTATATCAGATGCAACATCTTATGTTTTGTGAATAAAATATGATATATGACGCTTTTCTTGGTAACTCCCGTACAAATATATAATAATACGTTCGGCATTTTGGTTTACAAATATGTTTATGTCCCGGTGCCTAACGCGCATGCGTGTCCACAATTTCTCGCCATGATCTAAAGATATGAAACTTCTAGACAAAATGGATTCACGGTTTGCCAAATAATTAAGGACGGTGGAATGTTATACAAGAGTTCGCTATGATTGCAGTTCATAGAAGTTAGGATTGTATGATTATCATTTTACTGTTTTTTTAGCTAGGTAACTGCCTGTGATCACAATGAATAAAATATAATGTAATCCTTTGACATATCAGCGTTTAAAAATTGCAGTTTCGTAGAACTTTTAGTGCCTAATCTTACTAATATACCATCTTATTTCACAAACAATTCAATATTGGAATTGCTATCGGAAAAATGTATTATAATCAGCACTTTTGATCGTATATCTTAAATATTAGACGGAAATATTGTATTGTACGAGATTTTCTTTTGCAATAGATGTATGTTATATAAAAGCATGCATTAGTTTTAAAATTCAAACATTAGATGTACCTAAACTAATTGCTGAGGTTTTGCTTGATTTGACATGAACTTAAAACATTAGTCTATTGCTAAAACCTATGTTCAACACTGGAAAATCACCCCAAAAATGTTTCCGATCAAACTAATTCATATTTTGCAATACACGCTGGGTATTGTAGTTTACAAAAAGTATAGTTTGATTTAAATTTGGGTGGTAGATCCATGGTCGTTTTTTGACATTTTCAAAATCAAGTAATTTTCCAATTATCACAGCACATATTTACCTGACATCTCAGAATAGCTATCTGCTTCTTTAGTAGAATTTGAATAGAGATACTTTGAGCCATATAGACACCTTCCTTAGTTCATATTACAAAATCCATAGCAATTAATTTACTGAATAAACAATTTTCATCTAAAAAATCCATAGGTTTTTATTTAGGTCATTTTTGTCAAAAAGGGACTTTATGCGAAGGAACTTTAAGTTTAGCCATTAAAATTAGGTGCAGAATTGTTTCTGATCAAACTAATTTATATTTTATGATAAGCCCCAGTTATTGTAGTGTGCAAAAAATACAATTTTGTTCAAATTTGGGTGGTAGGTCTGTGGTCGTTTTTTGGCATTTTTAAAATCAACCATAAGTTGTATATTTACTTTAGGCATTAATATACCAAATGAAGTGGCACCTGTATTAACAATATTATTGATACAATGGAAATACCTAGGCAATTATATTTATAAGGGGTTGCTGTGAAAACAATAACTAGTGGCACAATAACTTTGGTGGTTGCCAATGTAGTTAAGGTGGCTTTGTTAGGTTTTTTCACTTGAAAGAAATGTGCTAGGATTATGTATTACATCACATTTCCTTGTGTTTAACCATAAAAAAAAACAATGCAAATGTTTCCAATCAAATTTTCTCTGTATTCACAAAGATGAATATTATAATTTGAAAGCACTTGTAAGTATTTGACTTCCTCCTAATTATTACAGTATAAGTGTAGACTAAGTGTAGTACACTATTTATTGAAATTATTTATATAATATTTTAACAACAAAGTTCCATTATAATGTACAGCTATATGTACACATATATCACACTATATGAACAGCTGCATAATTTTGGAATGAATTGTCCCATGATTGTTCCACCAATTGTCCTACATGTCCCATATTATGTACCCACCACACAAGGAATTCATTGTTAAAATAGAGAGGGCAGTTGTTTTTGAAATAAATCAAAATAGTTTGACTTTCTTTCTTGTGTTGTTTCTTGAAATAGATTATTTAGGGTCTTTTTTTATTATTGTATCTTCAAGCTACCACACATAAGTGACATAACCATCCACTATGCCAGTTTAGTAGTTTACTGGTATCTGAAACTATTGTTCATATTTTCCAATATGTGTTGGAGATCTAGGAATAAATACGTTTACATTTGAGAATTTCATTATATCACAAGGTTAATTCCAAATCACTAAAATCAAACTTAATCAGTATATTTCAATATGTTTATACTTTAGTGTGTGACTGTGTCACTCCTTCGCACGAATAAAAATGTACGCATGGAAAATTATATCATTCAAAATACTGAAAAAATTAAACGAACACTCACCTGATTTTCTTCTTTATTTGAAGGAGCTTTTCGCCTTTTGAAATTCTCCAAAAGTTAGTAAAACATCTGTCTCTCTACACGAAAACTTAACCAAACTTGTAAATTCAAAATGGCTGCGAAGCATATTTTAGCGAAGGCCTGGTTGCTAAATTTTGAGCAATTTTGGGCAAAAATACGTGAATTTCTTAAAAATCTCCTCTTAGTCGTATAACAGCACAATTGTCCACAGGGTCATTGTTACTGAATAAATAAAGTATAGGGTTTGCAAACAATAGGGGTTTTATTTATGTATATTCAGATTCTATCAACAGGATTTTTTTGTGCGCTTTTTTGGGGTATTACAAACAAACAACTTTGGTAAATAACTGAAGATAGCAAATGAAATGCAAGTTCTGGTTATAGCCCTAATACATTTGAATAATGTTGTTGTGTGTTTAACATCGGTATATTTGCCGACTCTTCAAGCAGCAGCGCAAGAGGAATACGACGTGATTAGGAATAACGAGTCAATCCAATCACTTCTTCGTTCTTTCACTCATCTTTCTCGGTCGCTTAACGATTTACTGGCACTGGCAGGCTACATAAAAATAATAATAATAATAATAATAACGATTTAATTGAAGCATCTCTACATTGTAGCTCTACATCTTCAATATACTATAGTACAAATGTTATAAACTAAATTATATTACAATTATATAGAATATTAGAATAAATAAGAAATGTTAAATTGAAATCTATTCACTATGCATGAATGCATAATAATAATCGTTCTCTAGCATTGTTCAACAATAATTGTTTCACTTGTCTTATTAAAGATATAAAAGGCGTAGTACGTGGTATTCAGTTCTTTCTTTAATAGGAAGCCACCGGAGCTTCTCTAAGTTAAGGACAAAGCCTGTTAAGGACAAAGCCTGCTGCAACTTTTGAATCCGCTGCAGTTTTCTTACCAAGTACTGTGGAAGTGGATAACACACTACATCGTTATAGTCAAGTTTAGACATAACTAAACTTTCCGCAAGTTGCTTCCGCACGTTGAATGGGGCTAAGTTCTTCAGTTTTCGAAGGGTGAACAAAACGGCGTAACATGACGAGGATAGATGTTTAATATGATCTGTCCATTTAAGATGTTCATTTAACCGTGTGCCAAGTAGTTTGAATGAGGCTTTCCTTTCGAGTATTTCTCCCTTGACTGTGATTATAGGAACCTCATCTTTCAGACCACGCGCTGAGGACATTTGCTGAGTTGTTATTAGCATTTGCTTAGTCTTAGACCCATTAAGCAAAAGGTTTGATGAATTAGCCCATTCCTCCATGTTGCCATTTATCCTGTCTGCGATATAAGTAATTTCTTGTGGTGGACAATGATCATAAAGGGTTGTGTCATCAGCGTATTGAAAAGATGGACATTCAAGGGTATTTGGTAGATTGTTTACATAAAGGTTAAAAAATACTGGCCCTAAAATGGATCCCTGTGGAACACCAAAATGAACATTGAGAATGTTAGATTTCTTGTTGTTAATTTGGACGAATTGCTTTCGACCATTAAGATAGTTTAGAATCCAGTTTAGTGCACCATACGAGAATTCGATAGCATGAAGTCGTTCTAGCACAGTACGGTAATCAACGGTGTTAAAGGCTTTTGAAAAATCGGCAAAGGCAATCAGAGTTATTTCTCCTTTCTTCATTGCCTTAATGATGTCATCTTTTATTCGTAGTAAGATTGTTCCTGTTGAATGACCTTTCGGATAGCCAGAAATTGTGTCTTGCAGTACTTCATGTTGTTGTATATATTCTAATATTTGTACTAGGACAAGCCGTTCGTAAATCTTGGATAAGGCAGGAAGCACCGAGATACACAGATAGTGGTCAGGATCTGATGGTGAATCATTCTTCGGAATTGGTGATACTCAGGCAACCTTCCACGCTGTGGGAAAAGAAACTTTCTGCACATACTCATTGAGGATATGAGTTAATGGAGAGGCAATTATTTCTGCAACTAATTTGATAAATTTGACAGGTATTTGGTCTGGTCCAGTTGAACTGTCGGATCTCAATGACTTCAGTTGTTGCAGAACCTCCTTGTGGGTAACTTTTCGCAAACAGAATGTATCAGACATATTGTATTGTAAAGAATGAATCATTGCCTCAAGGTTATTATGAGATGTTGGAGACGTTGTGTAGTAGAATTGAAGTGTTCATTCAGTATGTCAGCATCCATTTTGATTGGCTTGGGATTTGGATGGAGAATGCCATGAATAATTTTTCAAAGTTCTTTAGGTTTTTTAGAAGACAAAGCCTTTTCGTAAAATGATCGTTTTAACTTCTTTATGGTAATATTTATTCTATTTCGAATGTCTCGAAACGCTTGCCATACAGCGTCTAATTGAGTTTTGTGGGCTAGGTATCTCAGTTTATTCCTTTCGTTCTGAAGTTGACGTATGTCTTCAGCATTGAGCCATGGTGCTGGTGGTCTGGTGAGTTCTGTTTTACGCAATGGGGCATGCCGATCCAAACAGGATTTAAACAGCCAGGTGAACAAATTAAGCTAGTCGTCAGGGTCATCAATACTATAAACCACACTGAAAGGTAATGTAGAGAAGTTGTCGATAAAAACTTGTTCATTAAATCGTTTCTCATCACGGATCATTTTAAAACGTGGTTGAAATCGAGTAACTCGTATATTCACGCAGGCATAGGGGGCATCGTGGTCACTTATTGTGAGACATGGTAAAACAGAGGTATAGATGATGCGACTTGGCATATTTGTGATTATGTGGTCTATTAATGTTTTTGATTTTGAAGTTACACGAGTAGGAATCTTGACAAGTTGTTGTAGATTAAAGGATTCTAGCATGTCCATGTACTGTTTGACCATTAACTCTTCAGGTTTTAACAAATCAATATTAAAGTCTCTCGTAATAATCAAAAGACCATCTCAGTTAATGATTAATTGACTAATTAAATTCTCAGTTTTAGCAGGCCAGGTTTGATAGTCTTGCATTCGGTTGGAGCGGTACATAACACCTAAGAGCAGTTTACTGTGTTTATTGTGACCATCAATTTCAAGCCAAATATGTTCTAAGTCAGGTTCGATATTTTCAATATCACTTTGCCTTTTGAATTTTAGTGATTCTTTTATGTAAGCTCCTACTCCCCCACCACGTATATTATCGCGGTTATGGAACAGTAGTGAGTAACCAGGTATAGTTACATAATTTAACAAGTGTGGATTGTTCTTAAGCCAAGTTTCACTCATTGCTATAATATCAAGTGGGTATTCTTTAATTTTCACCAGTAACTCATAAAAAGTGGACAGCATGCTCTGCGTATTCAGATGCAGGATTTTGAGTTGGTTTGCTCTGCTGCTTAACTGTTCATAGTGTTGGTATCTTCTTTCCGTTGGAAATGCATCCACGCAACTCTCGCCTACTATTGCAGACTCAAAGAAATTATCCTGTTCATCACAGCGATAAAACAGCAACTCAGTTTGTAAACATTGTGTGCAGATCCATTCTTAAGGCAAAGCAGCTTTGATATTTTTCAATTGAATAACAGAGATATTTGTACATTTTGCGTGATATAGGTAGAAACATTTAGTGCAAATAAAGCGCTTATCTTATGGTTGGTTTGAACGCGTTTATTGCACTCAGGGCATAGAGTTGAACTTGTATCTTTTTTGGTTCTGGCGCGTTGATCTGGTCCAGGATTCACTGAAATGTCACCTCCTTGTAGAAGCAGTTGACGTGAAGCACATGAGTTGGGGTAATATAAACAGCGCGATGAAGACATCTTAAGTCTTCTGTGGGCAAATATTTTGCGACGAGAAGAGACAAATAATACAAATTCATTGACATTGGTAAATGAATTATTTGCTCGGTTAGTTCCATGGATATAGTTATAGCTATTTGTTGTGTTATAACTATAAGGCAACTGTGGATCAAACATTGATTGTCCGCTTTAATCATACAATCTAGATGAGGAACAGGGTTAAAAGTTATCACAGATTTCATAGATACTGTATTACCGAGGCTTCCAAGCTTGCCAAGTCCGAGACCAATTAAATAATTCGCTTGACTGGTTTCATCGCTGCGGTTGGGATAGGATATTTTCATCAGTTTCACGTTATATACTGTGGGATAAACGTCTCCAACTACGAAATCACGTTCCCAGTTTGATTCTTCACATTTTGATTCGATTAAAACTGCTAAACGGTTCCGATTTATAAGGAAAAATAACGAAAAGGTGTAGAGCCAGATTAGTTGCTTGACTGGTTTCATCACCAACACGGAGGACACTCCATGCGGGCATATACATATGTGAGCATATACATATGCCCGCATGCCACATGCGGGTATATACTTATGCCCAGACCGCGAGTGGAACATACACTGCACCCCAACTTTGTCCATTCTAATTTCCATGGGAGAAACTTTTTCGAAGAGTTGGAAACTTGCGAGCATTTATTTTGGGGCTTGACTGGAGAAAGCATCGAATCCTTTCGACGAATAGTTAATGATGTGACACCACATTTACAAATGTTCACCCGTCGTCGGAGACTAACTAACGCCTGTATTCAAAAAGCTCACTCACACTCATACTCATCGAGTGTGACATATAAATTTCGTTAATTTTGATCAATGAGAAAGTTTTTTCTGAATAGATGGAAAGATATAAGGTAAATAAATAACTAAAAATCAAGCCCCTATTCGGCTGGAAATACCGCCATTGAAACGCTATGAGAAGATTAAGATCTCCCACTCAATGAGTTGGAGTGTGAGTGAGCTTTCAGAATACAGGCGTAAGGATTCGTGACAACCCCTTCTCACTTGATATTTGAAATCTTGGATACTCATGTGTATCATCTGGCTTCGAATGTATCCTGAACTTGTCATGCTTAGCGGATTGCTCATGGTTAGTCCAGTGATGGTTGAAAGAGAGATAAGATTTTTACTTCCTGTTTTGTGGAGTTGCTTTAAAAGTTTTGTAAAATGGCGTACAGAAAAAGAATGGTTGGCCATAGCAAATGAGTGGGACATGTTTCCAGGTGCTGTAGCAGTCATTGATGGAACTTGTCATCAAATACAAAGACCACAAACTGAGGAGCCTCAGCAGGATTTTTACAGTGGACACTCTAGATACCATAACTTTTCCACTCAAATTATCATGGACAACAAAGCCAACATTGTCTTTATTCAGTTAGGGTACTTGGGTCATAACAACGACAGTGGCCAACTTAACATAATGCCTTCCATAGGAACTGGTCAAAATCTTCATTTGCCTGCTGGTGTTTACATTTTAGCTGACAAAGGATATCCCTGCATTCATCCTTTTCTCACGCCCATAGACAGGTTGGTGGTGATTTCAGGAAACAATTGTTCAACAGAGAGTTTTCAAAATGTCGAATATGCATTGAACATTGCATCAGAAGAGTTAAAGAATACAGAGCCGTGCACCATATTTGGCGTCATGAGCATTGGATGTTTCCAATTGTCAATGAACTTTGTGCTTTTTTGGCCCAAAGACATATTGAACTCTCGCAAAACTTTTAATACCGTCACTGCAATACATTAGTTTGCAGAATAGGTCACAACTGAATTAAAGTTAAATAATTTCCTGATTTGACAAATTTAAGTTGCAATTATTGTCATCATACATTTCGCATGTTAAAATGCAATTATACGTTTGAGTAGATTATGCAGCACTTGAACTGTACTTTTTCTTCAGTTAGCATTAAGGTAACGTAACTATGCTTCACTCAAAATTTATAACCTGGGGCCGGTTGCATCAGGCCCGTTTAGCTTAAATAGTTGTTGAAAATAGAAGAGTCTATCGTTTTACTCAACAAGCAAACTAAATGTTTTTAACCTTAAGGATATTGTTTACAACTACATATTCAGTGCATAATATTAAAGTCCACTCATTCAGGAGAGAGATTTAAGAGTGTTATTTAATTTTGAATTATCGACATTTTATAAGCTAAACGGGCTTGATACAACCGGCTCCGGAGTCTATTAAATTGAAACCGTGTGATATGTTATAATCGTAGAATAAATAAAATGATAAATAAAATTACATGTTCAACTGTCTTCTGATCAGTTCATTCATCAGGTCCATTGTTTGTTGCATCTGTTGAGAAAGAACTGGCAATTCTCTAGTCAGAAACGTGTTAAGCGTGAGTATTTTCACAAGCTATGGCATGGTAAGGACGCCTCTGTCCTCCAGCAACCGGGTAGGGAACACCAATTTGCTGTGCCAGTGGCAGCATTTCGGCCTGCTGTGCTTGATAATTTTGCGGCGCTCAACCTGCGGGCTTGCTGTTAGTGACCATGGTGTGCTGCTGGTGCTTGACGTGGGGCTTGACCCGCTGCTTGCTGTTGCTGACCATGGTGTACTGCTGGTACGTGACGTGGGGCTTGACCTAGAGCTTGCTGACCATGGTGTGCTGCTGGTACTTCTCCTTGGGCATGTGCTTCACATGGAGCTGGCTGAATTGGCGCCTCATCATGATTTTGGATAGGACTGATAGGTTCACTATTCCTTAAATTTATTTCGTACAAGCCATTACCTTGCATTGCATAAAATCCTCCTTCGTGTTTTCGGACATTATTCATCCCTATTTCTTCACCATGCGCTTCTATGCGATTATTTATTTCGGCTTGTGCTGCATCTCGATCAAAGGCATTTGTGGATTAGCATATCTCATCTCATTCATCCACTCCAAAAGTCCACTTAATAATCATCAGGAAAATAATTATATGTAAAGACTGAAGTTAAAACCTCAAAAACATCAATTTTTGTTTAACAAATCATAATATTATTACTTGTTTTGTTCTCGTGCAATAAACTCGCGAACTCTTCAACGTGTGGCGGCTCGTTGTCCAGCATACATTTCTTGCACAGGTGCAGGAATATCGTCGAAGCATTTATCTCAAACAACATCATTGATTATAATATCCCACCATGGGCCATTTTTTCTATAATGTTCCATAGATAACTTCCCTTTCTAGCCCACCAATTCATTGAATCTGTCGTTGTGGAGGCATTGTTGTGGTAATATGTATAATTTGGTTTTCAATAAATTAGCAAGATTAAATCCCAATGGCAATGCGCATTCAGCTTTATGGAATAACTAATGATTTTTATTTAAATACCTGTATGGTTTTATGGTGTTTACCATGCAGAAGTACAGGGCAATTAGGCATGTGCACGTTTATTGACAATTGCATGACAAATCAGCCTGGCATTCAATTATAAATAGTGTTAATGTGTTATACAGCAATAGATATTTCTATAGGGCCAGTTGTAAATAAGCTTCTGTATAGTTAGTAGGGTTAACCATAGATACATGGTAACGTCAAATATAGCGTGTACGTGGTTTGACAACAAGAACTATGAAGATAGTAATTTAATATGTCAAAGGCATTTAAAGTTAAATAATGCATATTACTCAGATTTATTCGGTACACATGCAATGGCCCATTCTATTGTCTCTTGTTGTCGGTATTCTCGTTCGTATTTGTCTTATTTCGTTCATATGTGCATAACAAGCATAAAATTCTATGCACAAGTAATTAAAATTCCTGCATATTCGTTCGCTCTCGTCCTACGGTGAAAGTTATCTATTAGGACTTTCTATAATTTCCACAGGGCTTTTCAACTCCAATAGTTCAAAAATCCTTTCCTTTGTTGTTTTAGTAGTAGTGGCGGTAAGTGCCATAAATGGCACATCTGTCAATGACCTTGCTTCATTTATTTTACTATACCATTATGAAATACGTTTCTTTTTTCACTTGATGAAGAAATACCCCATTCTGTCATGCAGTGTACATCGTCTATAACAATACCCACTAGTTTGTCTTGATAGACTTTAGACAAAAGCATATTTCGCCATCTTTCGTTCGAAAGAGCAGATTCTGGCGACAGGAAAACGTAAGTATATAATCCTAAATCAATACCCTTAAGAGTATCCTCACTCTGATCTCCACCTATATATGCAGCCTTTAGTCTATAGCATTTGTGCATTTTCATTTGTTGCGACAAGCGAGCGAGCACCAGCGAGCAAGCTTGGAGCACTCTAATCTGGGTAGAAAAGAAAAATATACTGCTGGCTCAGATTAGCCTTTGACAGGATTCACGCCGGCTCAGAAATTCGCATTCCATATTTGGGAAAGTTTTCTATATATGGAATGATGGTCAATGGAAAATGGTCTTTCTTTTCTTTTCAAGTCAGCGAACCGACGAAAAACTTGTGCAAAGGTTAGAAATATATTTGCATAATTTTGAAATTACTCACATGTAAGTACTGTATTCAAAGCTTTTTTTGTGTGGGTAAATATTTACTTGTGGCATAGAGTGGTATAGTTAATTGTGAAAGTCATGTGTTCAAAATCGAGACAACTATTCAAAAATCAAATTGCCAATTTTGGCAAGACCAATTGTGGTTTGTCCAATGTGGACTTTTAACTAAAGAGCCCCTCCCAGGGGTTTTAGGGAACAGGGGAACAAAGACATATATTTTCAGGGAATAGGGGATATTATCAGATTATTTTCTGGGAACAAGGGATCTCCTGATGAAATTGTTGGGAACAAGGGAACACAATTTTTCATGTATGTAATGTAAAAAAGTTATTTAGTGGATTTCTGTTTACTCTCTTTATGACCTTTATCCTGGTCATCCTGAAAGTTTTATATATTTGTCATACATGAAGTATTGCCAAGCATATTTTTGATGACGGTGATTAAATATTTCAGTCTCAGTCTGCGCGCAGGCTAATTATTCTGGGACTGGGAATATGATCGATCTATAACTTCTTCCCGCCAAGATTTCAAGATGGCGGAAAAGGAAGACGGGGATCTAACTCAAGAAACTGTGTAAACTGTGGCTGTAATTGTACCAGCTACAGGAGCAATTTATCACAATGGTCAGGAAAAGCCTACGGAGAGATGGACCTTCGAACTTGGACTAAGTGTGACTGGAGATAAGGTTTTTTCGACGGTTTTGAAGCGCTTCGAGAAGGCTATGGAATTAAGGACAAATGCACCGCTTTGAACATTACAAAGTTCAAGCTTCAGATTTCAGCAAAAGATTTTACACCAAAATTGCCCGAATGGCCAAAGGGTAGAATGTTTTCCATCGACAGTCAAGAACAATGGGATAATTGCTTTCCAAAGATAATTGGACTTCAAAGAGAACTTATAGGTAGGCAAAATTTGCATTTTTGCGTTTCATGTTTTGGCTTTGGCAATTAGCATACCGCATTCTCTCTATTTAAGGAATTAAGCCCTATTAATAGAGGACATGATCTCAAGTGCTTAATTCTTTTCAGGGACATTTAATGTTATGTTATGTTATGTTATGTTATGTTATGTTATGTTATGTTATGTTATGTTATGTTATATTATATTATATTATGTTATGTTATGTTATGTTATGTTATCTATATGGAATTAGATATTATGTAGACTGTATTAAATCAGGCTCCCCACTGAATGGAGACAATTAATTTTAACAAATCCCAAAAATTTTAATTCATAACTCATAAGTCAATACTGTCAACATCATTCAGGTTGGATAATTTGTTCTTTTTTATATCTTAATGTCCTTAATGGTCATTGTTCATTTTTAGTGAAAGTGTTTGAAGTTCAAATGTCTAATGTGTCTGAGGTATTAATGCAAGTTACACATTCAAGTGGAAAGGCTAGCCTTAGTGAAAGTTCAACCCAGAATTCAATACCACCTGTGACAACTATGCAAGTAAGTGAAAAGAAAAAGCCTGGCCGGCCAAAGACAACACACAGGAATGATGATGAGGAATTGTTCAAGCAATTACGTAACAATCCAGATGGCAAAGATGTTAAAAGAACAGATTGGCAAATATTAAAGTGGGAAAAGTTCAAATCAGGTTAGTTCATGTATGATGATATAACAAAAGTTGGAATTTTAAAGATTAATTATACTTATGTCATACACTGCCACAGAAAATACAAATTTGTATTCAGTTAATGGAAACATGCGTTTTAAAATCACATTTATTTTCTTTGTTTGTAATAGCAATGCAAGATAAATTTGGAGCTGTTGCATTAAGTGAACGATGGATTCAGTGTATTGGCACAAAAAGAAACATGTTAAACAAACCACGTGCCATCAACTTTTTTGAAACAAGTAAGTCAATTAATATTAAATGGGAAAATATTGCATGTTATCAACTTTACTTCCACAATCTGCCACGAATGTAACTCTCCTATCTGTCATCATAAAGGAGATTATTTTCAGTTCAACTTTGGTTTTCAGTAATATGAAGTATTCTGATTAAATGATTCACTTGAGTGTTCTAATTATAATCATGTTTTTAATATGGGGATCTTTGGCTTTTGGATAATGTTGGTACTTTCTACAGTCTTTCCTGGTGACACTCCTAATTTTTTTCTCCATTAATTCCCAGGGCACTGGAAAGGGTGTTGTGAAAATAGAGGAAAACAGTCAACAAAAACCAAGAGCAATGCTATACAGATATCAATTGCAGCCTGCTTTGAAAAGCAAGCCAAAGATCAGATCAAACAGACTTGTGAGCGGAACCCCTTGGATAACAATGACAACAGTGAGGACTTTGACTTAGATGACCTAGCATCCACTATGGACCTTGAAAATATGTAAGATTTAGGACCATATGGAAATATAGGACTACAGTATGCTACCTCATTGCAGAAAGTTGTATCAGTGTCATCAGTTGTGGTCAATTTCATATTAATAAAAAAGTTGTAAAACATTTTAAATGGTCAAAACAGTTATGTTTTCCTTATTTTCCTTTAAATTACAGAGAATATTCTGATGATTATTGTGGTGATCCGGAATTTAGTCTTTGTTTCGATAATCAAGAAATGCCAGGAGTAGACAATGATTCCACATCTGAGACTATTGATGAGGATATTTATTCGTCATCATTTGTTGACACAGACAGTGATCATGATGATGAAGATGAGTTTGGAATTAACAGACATTATTTGGCAAATGAAATTAAAAATGGATTCCAACAAGTACATGTAGAGAAAGTTGACCCAGTTGCTCAAAAATTACAGTCATTTCTCAATTCTGATATTCTTCCTAAAGGAAGTATGTTTTATATTTTGCTGAAAAACGCTGTCAATTACGTGGACTGGGTAGTTAAAAGGGAAGAAAGTCACAGTCTTCAATTTCAGTGGGACAGTGAAGTTCTTCAGTTTCTGGAAAGTCTCGAGTATCATGGTGGCAGAAAAGTGGTTAATTTATTGAGGGGGTCTGGTCATGACGGAGAAGGTCGTAATAGTGCTGTTTCTGGCTTTGACTGGAGAAAATGGAACTGGCCTCTACCTGGGAAGACAACCCGTGACAAAATGTACAGTGGATACTCGACAGAGAATGGAATATATGCTCCACTTCTACAGAGTTTCTTGCAATTATCAAGTGTACCTAATGCTGATATACTAACATTATGTGAAGATACTACAGTCAAGGTAATCCCTGTCGCACTGGCGAAAGATGCAATGCAACTGAAACCCGGTTTGCTCTATGACAGCAGGCAGGCAAGATTGATTGGAAGTACTCTTAACTTGGATTACAACTTTATTAGACAAGGTGAACCTGATAAAGATACCCTAAAAAACTCTATTGTACAATAAGCTGAAGTCATGTGCTTAACAACTCTAGATGCAAAGTTTTCCTTGCCAGTCGGTGTTAATCATTTGACCAAAGGTCTCACAGCGTTAGATACGTTGAATATGATAAAGAATGAAGCACAAGAGATAAATACTTGTCTTGACCATTTGCAACACGGTGGAACTGAAAACATTAAGGTTCCAATGGACTGTTTCAGTTACTGCAAGACCTGTATTGAATTAGGAACTGTCTGCGATGATTGCTGTGAAAAAGGCCACACTCATATTGAGCCTGCACTGCGACCATGTGATTCTTGTCTAGAAAAAGATATTCAGTGCATTAAAGCTGCAGTTATCTGCGTCAGACGATTCTGAATCGAGAAATGCTAGTGCACAAAAAGAGCTTGTAAATCAAAAGGAAGATGAATCAGATCCTCTGTTGTCAGTGATATCTCCCATCCCAGATGGTGTACATGTTGCAAAGAGGAAACGGCAGAGTTTCTCAAATTGGTTCCTGTTGGTCAACAAGTACCGAATAAATCTAGTTTAACTCAGAGAATTGAGGAATGACAATGCCTTCCATTCATTGCTAGCACCCTTACTACCACTAAGTGCAGTGAGAAATCGTGATCGTCAAGATGTCGAGTCTATAATGGAGATCTCGAGTCCATCTGTAAGAAAGATTCTAACTGACAATGCCAAAGTCGTAACTCACACAGTAGTACCTGAGAAGTACAGGCTAAGGGAGGATAACAAAACAGGGGTTTTGAAAGCACCTATTGGAACATGTATGGGTCCACTTGGACATGTCTTTGTCAGTGACGTCACGCAGGGTAAGGTATACAAGGTAAGAGCAAATCACTATCCAGCAAATGTGACTGTAGAAATGGATAACTTGAAACATCCGATTGGAGTTGCTATTTTCAAGAACATACTGTATTGCGCAGAGTCAAAACGGAATGCTATTGCATTCAAAGACTTAACCGGGAAAACAGTTGTTGACGTCCACAAATTGACTGTTGAGAAGCTTAAGAAGAAACTTAAAGATATTGGTGCATGGAATAACAACTGTAGTGGAAAACCAAAGAAATGTCTTCAAGATAAGCTCAAAGAAGCATTAAACAATATAGCTGCGTTCGAGACAAGCTCAGTGCAACAGAAATCGCGCAATGAAACAACTCCTTTGCATATTGACTTTGACAAGGAAATTAAGCAGCCTGTGACACTATGTTTTGATCAAGATGGACATATGTATGTCTCGACATTCACTGGTGCAGTCTACATCGTGCTGCTTCATTGCAACTTCGTCGGTTTAAAGGGAACTGTGGCGTCTTCTCTTCAGCTAGATTCTACACTTCTATATGGGATAGTGTCATTAAACAACGTGGTTTACGTGTCTGCACACGAAGACGATGGAGGTATATACAGAATTACCTTCGACCACAACAACACTGGTATTGCTGAGAAGCTAGTTAGTAACCGTACTTCAGTCTGCAATAAAGTACATAGTTTATCCGCCTACAATGACGAGTCGTTTGCATTTAGTGACACTGGAGACTTTTGTATTAAGGCCTATAACCCTGCAACAAAGCAGTTCTCTGTGATAGTTGGCAATGGAAAGGGTACAAGAGACGGAAGCAAAGCCCAGTTTTCTCAACCAACAGGAATCTGCTTTGATTATGACACTCTGTTTGCCATTGACACGGCAATAGGCACCCTTCGCATGACAAGCAGTGTCACTAGTTTGGTAGACTATTTGGAGCATCTCTATATATTTGGAGAGACATTTGGACTTCACACAAGGAAAGGTACTTCGGTCACCATAGATATTTCGCAGGCAATCGAGAGACTAAAGCAAGTCTATACCTTTGATCAAAAGTGCGTAAATGCGGTCATGAAACTTATTGGCACAACAACTGTGACGCAAGGTCCTCAAGGAACAGTTTCGTCTGTTGTTATGGAGGATGAAGGGAGGATCCTAAAGTCTCTCCATGAAATCAAGGAACTTCTGGACCGCTTCAGTCCAGGTCTCACCTCCAAGTTTAACATTAAAAGTCTTCTAACACTTGTCGTCGAAAACACATTCTCGGAAATGAGAAGTGGTGCCACTGACATGCCCCTACAACTTGAATTTGATTACAGATTCAGTAGGGCCATCAAAGAACGGTTAAAGAGGCAATGTGTTACTCCGTTTGTATACTTTACTGCTCCAAAGTCCTACTACCCACAAGTTTTCACCACAACACATTACAAGGATTTACCCAAGTTACGTCCTCCAAAGGCGCACAAATTATCTGAGAAGCAGGTGAATGAGATGAGGAATTGGAGAGCGGTGTATGGTCAGAGTGTACCCCAGAAGACAGTTCGCAACATGACAACGAAAGACAACCCAGGAACTCTACCGATAAACCTATATGCAGCTGAATCTCCGATTGAAGAGCCTTTAGATTTCAGTGTGCTGAGTGAAGAAGCAGCAGATCCTACCTCGCAGACAGGCCCAGCTGAGACTTTGTATAAAGTAGATCAAATTGTCTGTGTTAAAGATCCTCACCAATTGTTCATAATAGCCCTTCTGCAAGATAATGTGTATGTTGGCATGAGGAGGGTGGAAGCCAAAGTGTTCATTCAAGATCCTTTTAATCTAGTTTCGTTCACTGAAGATTCGGTGAGATATGTCGGTTTGAGCAACATTGTTTGTGCTCTAACTTCCAATAAATACCGTGAAGATTCCATAGAGCTTGCAGAAGATGACCTTATCCTTCTTCTTGATGCACTTCAACAAACCAGTGAAGTCATTTCTGTTGCAGAAGCAGCTGAGACAACAGAAAAGATGATATGCATGCTGATGAAAGACGTTTGGGAAATGCCGTTCAGCGATTCCTGATAATGCGACATTTTACGTAAATTATACATATTGTATTCATGTTGATGACACAACTAATATACATGTATACTAAACTATTAAATACAATATACATCATTGATCTTTTGTTCTCTATTACACAACTTCTTAATGGCCAGAACAAGCAATATATAATATGCTCATACAACCATTTCCTATTTTTAGGGCTTTTTTGTCGTTAATTTTGCTTCCTAGCCCGTGTTTTTGGTTTCTGTTGCTGCTCTTGTGTGGATTTATTTGAATTTGTCATCGATTCCCAATATTGCAGTTCAGCATCTAGCACTTCCATTTTCCTTGTGTGTTCATTTATTATATATTTTTTTTTAACACCAAGATCTGCATCTCTGCTTCATGCTGCTTGCTTTGCATGTCCAAACAAGGTGCTTGGGCAGCGGATATTTGAGGTTTTCTTGTGAATGATGGTGTGAGGGCAGCGTCAACGACAGCGTCAATGACGATTATCATCATCAAATACATTATTTAAGCTGTCGATTTGGGCCGGAATTGTAGAAGCAACAGCAGCAGCTTCATCGTCTTGTTTCGACGATGATGGACCGCCACCAGTTAACTTAACCTCTCTCTTCTCTCTCGCCAGTTGTTTTTTCGCACAAGCCTTGACGTTTTCCCAACACTTTTTTTAATTCTTTGCATCCCTCTTCGTCACACCTGACTGGGAATTGAATTGTTCGGATACAGCCTCCCACATTTTATTTTTCTTGTGTATGGTTTTGTAATCATTCTTTTCATTTTCTAGACGATCTTTGTGCTTTCGAACTAATTCAGTTAACAGCGACCTTTCCAATTGCAAAAAATATTGTCTACTACCTTTAGCCATCTTAATCAGTAACGTCATACGAACGCATTGACATGACTAACAACTGTCTTACTAGTCTATATACCTTCCATCATTCATTAATATTCAACATCAAAGCCAAACTCCAGCAAGTCACACTCGAGTGACGTCTTTGAATTCAAATCTGCCTAATATTTTCGAGGGTGAGTGACCCCTCATTGAGCGTACACTCTCACTCCACTCTCACTCACACTTCATTTCCACTTGAGTGCATCTCACTTGAGTCCCACTCAAGTGTGAGTGTGAGTGAGCTTTTAGAATACAGGTGATAGTATTTAGGCTATTTACAGGATTTAATTACAAAGTCTAAAGGTATAAAGAATAAAAAAACAATGTACATATATTTACAAGTTTCTTTTAGGATGTTGTTTTGATCAGAAAGTGTGAGTAGCAATTTTATTTCGAAAACTTGAGAGGGTTTTACACTCTCATTTGGAATAGAATTCCATAGGTGTGCACCATCATACATGAAACTATTTTTCATATTATTTGTTCGAGGTTGTGGTAAACTAAGTCCACTGGAAATATCCCGAAGTTGGTAATTTACCATTCCACTTTTATAAGTGTACAGGTTTGTGAGTGATTCGGGACCCATTTTATTCAAAACTTTGTACATTTTTTTTGCCTTTGCCTTTTTTCTCATCAATTTGAGTGGCTCCCAGCCTAAGGCGTGTAAAGCAATACAGTGATCTACATCATTTGTCATACCCTTGATAATTTGGAGTTTTTGAAGTTGTTTCGACTGCGTTTCGCCAAATACATCCCACACTTCACAACAATAGCGAGCTTAAGCAGAGCGCGTCATGACCGCGATGACGACGCAAAAATATGCGGAGTGGGACCGGGGCGACAGCGTCATGTCATCGTCCTCAAGCGGTTAAGCATGCTTACGATTCTCCGGCAGCCGCCAGCCGGACGCGCGAGCTACAGAGTGGCGCCATTTTTCAAAAATGTTCTTTCGTGAGATACGCAATTTCGCCTCCCTATGTTATGGCTTTGGGTACATCACGGCCGAAGAATACGCTGTTCTGCTTGAGGGATACCAGTCAAGCAATCCAGAGTTTCCTTACGATGAGTATCCTGCTTTTGACCTCAACAGCATGGATGAGGCTGAATGTCTTGCAGAATTTCGGTTTGAGAAACGACATATCCCTTTGCTTGCAGAAGCACTAAGAATCCCAGCATATTTTACCACACCGCAGAGGAGCCGTGTAAATGGATTAGAAGGCCTGTGCATTTTGTTAAAAAGATTATCATATCCTTGTCGTTACAGTGATATGATACAACGCTTTGCGTACCCTGTTCCTGTTCTGAGCATGGTAACAAATGAAGTACTAAATTTTCTTTACGAGACTCATGGTCATAGAATATTGCAGTGGAACGATTTACTTCTTAATCCAGCAGCACTCGAAGATTATGCTCATGCGATATTTAACAAAGGAGCGCCCTTAAGGAACTGCTTCGGATTCATAGATGGCACGATTAGACCAATTTGTCGTCCTGGTGAAAATCAGCGTTTTGTTTTTAATGGGCATAAACGACTACATTCGCTAAAATTCCAGTCAGTTGCGATTCCTAATGGACTGATTGCAAACATGTACGGTCCTGTAGGTACGTCAGCAAATTTGTTTTGAAATGTTTTATCAGAAATTGGGTTTATTTTTAATAATAATATTGAAAGACAAATAGTTTAGGACAATTAGGGCAAAGAAATATGTAAGTCTTGTTATTCCATACTGACAATTAAACTGTTTTTATGGTCATCACAAAAAATGCTGCGAAATGCAAATGGATCCCTATGAAAAGTGTATAAATACCATTCACCTAATGTAATGCCGTTATTCTTTTAGAGGGAAAAAAGCATGATTCTGGAATGCTAACAGATTCAGGTCTAATGGCAGAACTGGAAGGAAGGGCATATTCAACTGATGGACAAGCCATGTGTCTCTACGGTGACCCTGCTTATCCATTAAGGGTACACCTTCAAGCACCTTACCGTGGAGCCCAATTAACAGAGCAAATGAAATTTTTCAACAAATCAATGAGTGCTACAAGAGTCTCAGTTGAATGGCTGTTTGGAGACATCGTTAATTACTTCAAGTTTGTTGACTTCAAAAGAAATTTGAAAATAAGACTTAGCAGTGTGGGGAAAATGTACTTAGTATGTGCTTTGCTGCATAATTCACATACCTGCTTGTATGGTAACCTGACTTCAGAATTTTTTGGAGTTGCTCCACCAACACTTCAGCAATATTTTGGTTAATTGAAAAACTGTGCAACAATGTATAATTTGGAACAAATAAACATAATTTACAAACTATAGAACTTTAAATAGAAACAGTGGTGTAATCAGCATGATAAATTAAACCTGCTATGCTAGGATAATATTTTGGGGCCGGTTGTTCGAAAGGCGTTTAGCTTAAACGGTGGATAAGCAAAAGTTTAAACTTACATCTTGTGAATGACTAAATCTGCATCGTATGCATTAAATATGTACTTCCATTGACAATTAAGCTATTTACATCAAAATATTTCAGCTCAGTTGTTCGATAAATATACAGTTTTGTTTTCCATTTTGAACTTATCCACCGTTTAAGCTAAACACCTTTCGAACAACTGGCCCTTGGTGTGCATTATTTTGAAAACAATCAATTTCTGAATCTATCTTAACATTTGCATAAAGGGACTGAACGTTCAGGCTGGCTACACCACTTAAAAGAAACTGTTAAACTATTGTGTAACACCTGCCTGTTTCATAATAATATAAAAAGTTATAATTTAAACTCAAACAAACATAGTTTGATCCCCCACCCTTCTGAAGAGAGGGATAAACAGTTCTAAAAAACAAGAATGAGGGTGTGCATCTTTTGCACAATAATATTTTGTTAAGTTTTTTGCATGCTACAACTATTAAATGAGTTCAACTATATTATTAATCAATTCTGCAGTAGTCGCAAGTTTTCTAAAAAAAGTTTTCAAAAGTAGAAGATGGAAAGTTAAAAAAAAAGAAGGGGGAGGGTAAAACCTTTCTGAACAATGTTTAATTTATGTGATTTTGAACAAGAACTATGAACTAAATCAACTAATTTTCTTTGAGGTTTTGCAAATATGACAGAATTGATTGTTGCTGTTGCATCATCATTAAATTCTGTTGCTGCTGGTGCTCTTGTTGACAAGCATTATCTTTCTGCTGTTGGGATAGCAATTCCAAAAGACTAGATTGAAACTGTTGTTGCTGCTCCATTCGATTATTTTGAGCTTCCTCGGCACGCTTCTTGGCTTCGAATTCAGCTTTCCTAAGGTCATAGTCTAACTTTGTCCGCTCTTTTAAAAACTCTATTGCTTCATTTCCAGTTCTCCTTTTCTTAGCTGGTTTTCCTTCCTTGCCTTCATTCTTTCTGCTTTTAGTTTCTCCCAGAGTCTCCATTGCCACCTGACGTATTCCTGCTGCAGTTTGGCAATCCTCTTCCAATTTCTTTATCTTTGAGGTGTTAATGGGGACTGTTGACTCCATTTTCTCAATAATTTCTTCCAGTAAATCAAATCTTTCATCAATATCTGGGTCTATTCCGGACTGATTCATCTCTTCACGATTTCTTTTTTCAAACCATTTAATAAGTTTGTTCAATTTGTCTCGCAAATATCGTTGACTCACATCAAACTTTGGGTGGTCCAGAGCATTAAGCTTATCTGAAATGTCGTCCCACACTTTACCCCATTCAATGCTTCCTTTTTTATAGATAAATAAATCACTGACCAAAACTTCCCTCAGGAACAAAATATCATGATCTTCTGACCAAGTTTTACTATCAAAAAATTACATAATAGATATATAACAAATACAAATATGAATTTGCTTGAATTAGATGGCAGACTAACTATCCCTTCTCCAATATTTTCCCTTCACAATAAAAATTTTCTGGTGTCGGAGCTGTGCCATTAGAACAAGTTCAACATGCACAAATTGAACAAACCCAAATATTAACGTAGTAAAATGACCACAAACAAATTTCCTCTCATTAAAATGAATTTAGAAACATAAAACCGACAAAGTAAGGAATCTCACCTAATTGGCTTTGTACTACAAGCTGCGCTAGAATCCATCGAGAATATTCAATTCTAGTAAACATTCAAATTAAAAAAAATTTGCTATCTTTATTGATAACGCAAGTCAAATGAACTATTAAAATGAGTTCGGCAAACAAAAGAACCGGAAAAATACCCAAAAAATGGAAAAACAATGGAAAAAAACTTACGTTATAGCCACAACGGGAAATCCTCTAAAATCACGTCGTATTGGCGACCACGACAACGCAATCTCAGGAAAAAACATGCGCAGTAGCTTTCAAGTGGGTCATTTCACTTCCGGTTTGTCGTCGTCGTGATCCTGACGTGCTTTGCTTAAGCTCCCTAATAATTGAAGTGTGGACGAACAATAGCATTATATATTTGCTGACGCAGCGTGCGAGCCTGAAGTGAGTGAGCAATTCTAATTCGTACAGAGCTCTAAAAGTAAGATTTTACTTCCGTTTTTTGAACCAGCATGCATTGCTGTTAACCGACCAGAATGCATCACTGTGCACTGCTGTTAACTGACCAGAATGCTTTGCGTACATGATGCTATAAATACAGCAAATCTGAGTAGTTTACTTAGTTGATTTACTTAGGTTTAAGTATATCGAAGTAAATTCTACACATAATATATCCAACTCGACTGATTATAGTCGTTCGCTGGCTTTATAGCATTATATCATAACTCAGTTGTAACGACTTGTACAACTTTTAATCGTGGCTGTTTGTGCTATACATTTGACATTTGCTATGCATGCGAAATGTTCTTATTTAATTCATGCTGTTAATAAATAAAACTGATAAAATAAGCAGATAACGATGCAATTGCTTTGCCTTTGGTGTATGTATTATTCATTATATGGCCTATAGATTCCTGCCTGGTCTTACACTATACTGAATTTGCTTAGTACAAACAATTTATAACGCTGACTGAAAAGAGACATTTTTGTGTTTGTGTTCCTTGCTTTAGGAATTTATTTTGTATTCAGCAGTGAAGACTTTTGGAGTGATGGTAATTTGAAGTATGTATAAATGTGTTTATTTTATACTTGAAAAGCATTTCAGTTAAATGTCGTTACCAAACAGTTTGGTCGGTAGACTTTTTGTTTGAGTCTGATTTGATGTAAGGCATACTGTAGAATATAGGCAGTCAAGAGACATTGGCATCAAGAGTTCAGGCAATATGGGTACAGTGGACAGAAAAGTATAGCCTTTTAAATTCAAATTAGCGAACAGTGGACAGAAAAGCATAGCCTTTTAAATTAAAATTAGCGATAATTGTAAGTGATTTGATTGTTCTCGTAGGTTTTGATCGAGTTAATAATACGCGACAAAAACTTTTTTTTACAAAAGAGATCAACTATACCTAACTTAATTCGTGCTTGTGCTGGTGTACGCATAACTAGAAAGTCTTTTGTTTATGGCTTATTAACTTGCTTGAAGCAATTATAGCTTCTCTGAGTGATGAATTCAATCGAATACGGCATTATGCTTGATTTAAATCTGAAAGGTTATATACCTTTTTTATACACACTGTATAATAGAAGGCTTTTCAGAAGAAGGATGCTTCGCATTAAAATATTGACAGCATATATTAAATATTAAAGCATCATCTAAAATTGTAAAGTCCCGGTCATGCTAGTGGAATAAGCACAAACAGAAATATAAAAGAAAACTTTGAATTGAATATTTTTTCAATTCACTGCGTTGTGTGCTCTCATATCGTAATGAATCTAAAAGTCTCTATTATGAGCAGGTTCCTTGCATTTTTCTTATTGTGAAGTACCGTAAGTGCAATGGGAGCGATTCATGCACCGCATGAGTAATTTTGTTTTGACGTCAAACTCTTGTTGTGATAAAAAGTCAAATAGACAACTTGTGGCTCACTTGCATGATTATCTATTGCTTGACAAAATGTTGAAGTGCTGGGCTGCTTTTGCCATCAGGATTTCCGATTCCATGTGACCTTCCGCTGTGTATAAAGCTTGGCACTAATATAATTGTAAACTCATTTCAACCAACTATTCATTCGATTTCGAGCAAGTTTTGAAAGGTAACGTTTTGAAAGGTTTTGTGCGTCCCAGTGACTCTAAGAGCTGTGCCGGCGGGGGTGTTTACACCCCTGGTAGGGCCTCCCAAGCCGGAAAGGTCAAAGAGTAGGGTCCAGACTAAAGACAGTCCCACGACCCTCTAGATGTGGAGGTTAGGCTTGAGGCTAACAACCTCATCCTGTAAAAAAAAACACTTGCTACGGAAACAGCAACGAAGACAGCCAACAAACTGCACGCAGACCTTCCAAGGTCTTCGAACCGTATGACGGCCAGTGGTGAAAGCCGGAAGGAAACTACTGGCATGAAGTTGGAAGTGATGAGTGCAAAAACCAAGACCAGGATTGGTTTTTGGAACGTACGTACTATGTACGAAACTGGGAAGCTTGCACAGGTTACAGCAGGGGCGGATCTAGCGGTAGTCACACCAATCACGCGACTAACTTAAAAATTCCGCACTAATTTAATTCAATGAAAGTGAAATAATATTTATTTTTCCGAACGCAGTCCAGTTGTAAATTTGCAGCGGCATAATTAATTTTCTAGCCGAATGAATTAAATTAACACTGATCTCTCTTGATATCCCCGCTCTGAATTCAAATTTCAAACTGCACAATCGTGATCGTTTTGGAGGTTTGGCCTGATTGTTTCTGGTCAATCTGATTGGCCCATTCGGTGGTTTCCAAGGAGACAAAAATGGTGATCGTTTTGGAGGTGTGGTCTGATCGTTTTAGAGGTTGGTTATGGGCGTTTTTCATCAATCTGATTGGTCAGATCGATAGTTTCCATGGCGACACAAAGTGTGATCGTTTTGGAGGTTGGTCTGATCTTCATTTCTTATTGGCTGTTTAATTCCTGACCGATCACGACCGATCAAGCGATCAGAGTCAGAGACTAGCCACCTCCGCAGGCATCTCTTATGTATTTATATTATGCATTTATATTTCACCGTGAGTGATATCACCGATCAGAGCCCGGTTCTTTGTAAGGGAATTCAAAAGAAAAACCGGTATAGAGCAGTTATGCGGGCGCTATATTCATGACACTATTAAATAACATGTCGTCGAGAGATGGATCTTTTCGTATTAAATATACTCGCATGTGTTCGACGAATTGAGAAGTGTACTGTTATAAGGTAAATTATCCAATGTTGATGTTTATGTAAACTATACTCTGATAATACTATAAGTTCATATAAACAATGGTCCGATAATTTAACTATGTTATTGTTAGCTTATATATTTTACCTAGGCTTTGAGGCTGCTGTTATTAGCATATATTTGTATTCGCCCGTCGCCCGTCAAATCGATTTAGAATTTCGAGCCTATTCATATTCTCATTGATGAACTACATCGTGAAGGCGTGGCAATTATCCTAAAGAAAGGAGCAGATAGATCGCTCTTGGAATGGAAACCTATTAACAGTCGCCTCATAATGGCCAGGCTGAAAGGAAGGCAAAACAACTTAACCCTGATCCAATGTTACGCTCCGACCAATGATAGCGAAGACCATCTGAAGGACAATTTCTATCTCAGGCTCCAGGCAGAGATTGAGCTGGTCCCGATGCAAGATCTTATCATCATCATGGGGGACCTAAATGCCAAAGTTGGTGCCGATAACTCAGGCAGTGACAGGGTAATGGAAAGACACGGGAGTGGCACTATCAATGAAAATGGAGAGAGACTTGTCGAGTTTTGCACAACAAATAATCTGGTGATAGGTGGGACCCTTTTCCCACATCGAGAGATCCATAAAATCACATGGTGTTCTCCAAATGGCAGAGATAGGAATCAAATTGATCACCTGATGATCAATGGGAAATGGCGGAGTTCCCTTCGGGATGTGAAGGTGAGGAGAGGAGCTGACATTGGTAGTGATCATCATCTGGTGACAGCCTGTGTAAAATTGAAACTAAAGGGTGCAGGGCGTCCAGCCAAGGGGCGCAGCCGTTTCGATGTGGCTCAACTGAAACATCCGAATGTGCGAAAATCTTTTATCCTCGAGGTGCGCAACAGATTCGAGGCTCTTGCGGAACTAGACGAGAAGGAGGATAGTATCAACGAAGGAGTAAATAAGAACTGGGCGAACATTGTTACTGCTTATAGCGATAGCGGCAAGGCATGTCTGGGCTACAGGCAGCGAAGGCCGAAGGAATGGATGTCACCTGATACCTGGAATGCAATTGAAAGTAGACGAAGGCTAAAAAGGAAAGTTATGGACTCAAAATCTCAACGGCTCAAAGAAAGGCATCAGCAGATGTACCGGGCAGCCAACAAGGAGGTGAAACGTCGAGCAAGAGCAGACAAAAGGAAGTACATGGAGAACCTTGCATCCTTAGCTGAGGAAGCAGCAGCACGCAATGAACAAGGAACAGTATATAAGATTACCAAGGTCATAACAGGTAAATGTCACACAACCAACACGCTTGTAAAGGATAAGAACGGTACCTTACTAACATCAGAGGGAGAACAGGAACGGCGCTGGACGGAACACTTTAGAGAGGTTTTGAACAGACCACCACCAACAGAAGTGCCAAACATCCAGGAAGCCGCAACCGACCTTGACATCAGCACAGACGTTCCAACAAGGAGGGAAATCATCCAAGCCATAAATTCCCTGAAGAATGGAAAAGCTCCTGGTGATGATAATTTAAATGCTGAACTGTTTAAAGCAGACCCTGAACTTGCTGCAACCATTCTGACCCCCTTTTTTACAAAGATATGGGAGCAGGAAGAAATTCCGTCAGATTGGAGTAGAGGAGTGATAATTAAGATACCGAAGAAAGGGTCTCTAAGTGATTGTAACAACTGGCGTGGAATTACCTTTCTGTCTGTGCCGAGTAAAATCTTTTGCAAACTCATTATACAGCGTATCACCCAAGCTGTTGATGACATCCTGCGAAACGATCAAGCTGGATTTCGCAAGGGGCGCGGATGTACGGATCAAATTTTCACACTACGGAACATACTCGAGCAATGTACTGAATGGAATAGGCAGTTGTATGTAAATTTCATCGACTTCGAGAAAGCGTTTGACAGTATCCACAGGGAAAGTCTTTGGCAGATTCTGAGAGCATATGGCATTCCACAACGCATTGTTAATATCATCAAATGCTTCTACTCGAACTTCACATGCTGCGTCGGCCAGGGGGATCTAAGTTTTGAAGTTAAAACCGGTGTACGGCAGGGATGTGTCATGTCGTCTGTGCTATTCAATATTGCTATCGACTGGGTTCTTCGTCGTACAGTGGAGGATCAGCGAAGAGGCATAAGATGGACTCCTTTTTCTACACTCGAGGATCTCGACTTCGCAGACGATTTAGCCCTATTGTCCCACACTCGTCAGCACATCCAGGAGAAGACAGACCGGCTCAGCACATTCAGCAATCAGATCGGCCTAAAAATTAGCTTGAAGAAGACGGAAGCCATGTGTGTTAATGTCCCCTCCCCAACAAAGATCAGGGTAGGAAGACAGGACATTCCATACACCGACAAGTTCACATACCTTGGAAGTGTGCTTTGCCAGGATGGCGGTACTGGTATGGATATACAAAACAGGCTGAATAAAGCGAGGAATGCCTTTATGAGCTTAAGATCAATATGGAGGTCAGCAAGCTACAGCACAAAGACGAAGCTTAGAATCTATTAGAGCTGTGTGTTGTCAACTCTTCTTTACGGCTCGGAATGCTGGCGAATGACGGAACACGATCTTTCAAGACTAGCGTCTTTTCACACAGCTAGCCTCAGGAAGATTCTGAGAATTTTCTGGCCCCGGAAAATATCAAATGATCAGCTTCTGAAGCAAACCGAACAGGAGGATATTCGTACCCTTATCACCAGGAGAAGATGGAGATGGATCGGGCATGTGCTGCGAAAGAGCAATAACAACATAGCCAGAATTGCAATGCGCTGGACACCTGAAGGTAAACGGAGCAGAGGGCGCCCAAAAACAACTTGGCGCAGAACTGTAGAAAAGGGACTGAGGGAGCTCAATTACAGCTGGAGCACCATTGAAAAACTGGCTAAAGATAAGCAGGGTTGGAAAGATTTCGTTGCTGCCCTATGTGCCACATAGGCATGATGGGCAGTAAGTAAGTAAAGTTTGAAAGGTAAGCATTACTTGTTCTTGCTCAATTTCTGGTATAGACTGTGTTATAAACAAATTATTTGAACTTTTAAACGGTTGTTCTTTATAGAATTAATATGGTCATGGTGTACCAGTTGAATACGTTGATACGAATGCAAAGATAAATATAGAAAAATTTCATCAGTCAATTATATATTCGATTTTTCAATGCCAAATTTGTTTGGAAGCCTGGCCTATAAATTACTAAACCAAAATCAGACTTTTACGTCTATAAAAGATGTGGCAGAGATAAAGAACTTCCTAGAACATTTTCAGCAGAAAACTTCATGATCCCATCGCCAGTGCCAAATGAGTTACAAAACTTGACTCAGATAGAAGAAATGCTTATTGCTGAAGCATTACCTATTATGAGAGTATATCTAAAAGCAGGTGGACAACGAGGATATTCAGGACATTGCATTAATATGCCGCAAAAAGTTGGTGAATTAGCTAAAACATTGCCTTACTATCCGAAAGAGTTACCTTCAGTTGTTGTTTCTGTGAAGGGGAAGGGAGGAATTCTAATGGATGTAACGGTCAGGAGAGCTCAAGTTGGAAGACGCATTGTGTTGGTTAATTGGCAAACAACCCTCAATACAAAGACCTTAAAATTAACATGGATACTTTAAATTCTTTGCCAGAGCACAGCATTCCAAATGATCTTAAAGTCATAGAATCATTGAATAAAGATGTCGGCAGCAACGATGATACAAGTGAACATTCTAGCATTGACAATGAAGATATTGTATACGATGAATGTACAGAAACAAGTAGCGTTGTCCCTGATATCGAGAATGATGAGTTAGAGTCTGAAGCGATTAGAAATGCATTGTTAAATAATAAAATTGATTCGCCTCAACTAGGGGAAAGACCATTGAATAAATACGCAACACCATTTCTTGCTACAATGGCATTTCCAACATTATTTCCAGATGGAAAAGGTGATTCGACAAACCCATGTCTTTTACGCGATGTGTTGTGGAATTTAGTTAACGCGTGGTTGAGCACACCAACCATAAGAAAAGTCATTTACATAGTGTGCACAGATATAGTGTTAGGGTCGTAAACTGTATATGTGTTGTAAAATGAATTGTTATGTAATGTTAATAGAATAGTGTAGTATAATATAACATAGGAAATGAAGGTTCGTGGTAGCACGTTGTAGCAACCGCGAAACCAGTAATAACGTAAACGGACGCAAATGTGGGCTGTAGGGGAGGAAAAAACCACAGAAAAACATCCTGTGGTTCGGTAAGAGATGCGTCAGAGAAACGCATCATTGTTTGGTAAAGCATCCTGTTTTAGTATTATAAATATAAGTTGAAATCATTGTTGTAAGTTAGTTGTGTATTAGAGCGTGAATTGTTAATTCCTGAATAAATGTAAAATTATATACAGTCCCAGTGTGTGAGATTGTGGACCAGCGAAGCGGAAAATCAGCCTTGTTTGGAGATTTTCAACATCTGGTCCTTCGAGCCGGATAGATAGTCGTGAAATAAGCGAAAGAACGTCAGGAAAATGTCGGAGATCACAACGAAAAAGAAGATGAGAGCCGGTCACAGAGGGCACGCAAGAAGATTGGTAAGTGCCGCTCGTGAGTTGGTATAAGTTTACGACGGACAACGCAAAACGGCCGTCAAGCAAATGAAGGTATCCCTTGAAGAGAGGATGGGGTTGTTAAAGAAGCTAGACGAGGAAATTCAAAACGTATTGTGCGAGGGTGACTCGAGCGAAGAGGTCCTTTTGGAGGACATCGAAAGTGCCGCGAAGGTTCAGGCAGAAATGCAAGAGGCGGTGTTGATGATAGAAGAAGTTTTACAAAACGAAGACACGACTTCGGAGTCGTTGAATACGAGCCAACAGTCGCAGCAAGCACCGAGCGTGGCGACGGGAACGTCAAGTCGAGCGAGGCTACCAAAACTCAAGGTGAAGAAGTTTTCGGGGCGAATCCACGAGTGGCAAGAGTTCTGGGATAGCTTTAAGAGCGCTATCCACAACAATGCGAATCTATCGGACGTAGATAAGTTTTCGTATCTTCGAGGATTAATTGAAGGACCGGCCAGAGCAACGATTGCGGGGTTTTCCCTTACAGAGGAAAATTATAACTCAGCAGTGGAACATTTAGAACGTAGATTTGGAAAGCCAGTGGCAATCGAACGTGCCCACGTTAGCGAGTTATTGAAAGTTGCGGCAGTTCATTCAGAGAGAGACGTACGCGGGCTTCGCACATTGTACGATATCGTGGAAACGCACTACCGTGGATTGTCGGCCTTGGGAGTGGACGAGAATACGTACTCAGGAATAGTCGTACCCATCCTGCTTGAGAAAATTCCTGACACGGTGCGACTAACGATCACGAGAGGGAAAGAATACTTAAACTGGACAGTGAACGATATGTTAAAAGCGCTCCTGGCTGAGGTCGAACTGCGAGAGGACTATCGGTTGACACCTACTGCGAAACCATTGGGCAGTGGGGGGAGAAGAGATCAGTTCAGCGCCAACGGACTACATGTCAACCGGGACGATAGATGTGCCTTCTGTATGGGGAAACACAGCCATGAAAACTGCAAAAGAGTGACGGATCTGAAGGAACGAAAAACGATAATACGTAAGTTTGGACGATGTTTTAAATGCTTAGAAAAAGGGCATTGCGCCCGTGATTGTAGAACTGGTAGTAAATGTAAGAACTGTAAGGGGGGTCACCATACCGCAATGTGTGAAGCTAAGATGAGCAGGCGCAATGAAGAAGAGCCTGCGCAAGATGAAACTGAGGCAGGCCAGGAAACTACATGTACGTTAGTAGAAAGTAATAGTAGGATTGCGCTCCTACCGCACAGGCCTTAATAAAGGGGGCAGTAGTGATAGGTTAGAGTATTGTTTGATTCTGGAAGCCATAAATAGTTTGTAACGGCGCAAGTAGCACGCGCGCATGAGTTAAGCATTGTTAGGAGGGAGTGGCTAAGCATAAGTACGTTTGGTCAGAAAACCACTAAGTCCGGATTGTGCGAGGTAGTTCTTATCGACCTGATTCCGGTCCGTGGTGGTAGGAATCTGACGCTGGAAGCTTATGTTGTGCCGGAGATTTGACGAATAAGCAACGAGCACGTGGAAGTTGTTAAGAAAAACTTCGCACATCTGCGTAATTTATGGTTTTCTGACGTATGTCGAACCAATGAGGAGCTCGAAATTGATTTGTTAATCGGTGCAGATTACTTATGGAAATTTCAGAGGGGCCAAACCATAAGGGGGGAGCCTGAGGAACCAGTTGCAATAGAAACTGAGCTTGGATTTGTATTAAGCGGTCGCTTGAAAGCAAACGAGTTAAGAGGTAGGGAGAGAATCGTAACAAATTTAGTGTCACAGCAGAAGGCAGATAATAGTAGCTTAGAGAACGAAGTTAAGAAGTTTTGGGATTTAGACTCGTTAGGCATCAAAGTATATGACGAGGTGCACAAATTATTCGAGAATTAAGTTAGTTTTAACGACGGGAAGTATTCAGTAAAGTTGCCATGGAAACAGGGTCATGATCCCGTGCCCAACAACTACGCAAACAGTCTGGCACGCATGCAAAACCAATTAAGAAAGTTGCGCAAAGACCCGGAGGTGGTTGCGGATTACGATGCGATAATCAAGGAGCAGTTAAAATCTGGCATAATTGAAGTAGTCCCTGCGCTAGAAAAGCCAAGCGATAAATTGCATTATTTGCCCCACCAAGCAGTTATTAGGAAAGATGCCGAGACCACGAAATTAAGAATTGTATACGATGCCTCTTGCAAGGAAGGCAAAAAAGGAACTTCATTAAATGATTGTTTGCACACAGGACCGTCACTAAACCCTTTGTTATTTGACATACTTGTTCGCTTCAGGGAGAATAAGGTCGCACTTGTAGGTGATATAGAAAAGGCATTTTTAAACATTGAAATTGATCCAAAAGATCGAGATTGCTTGCGGTTTCTCTCGGTAGATGATTATAAGACGAAAAAAAACGGAAATTATGGTATATCGTTTTTGTCGCGTTGTATTTGGGCTGAATGCGTCGCCTTTTTTATTAAATGCCACTATACGACATCATTTAAACAAATTTGTTGCAACTGATCCGCAGTTTGTAAGGAAAATGCTGAAGGATTTTATGTAGACGATTTAGTTTCAGGAGGGAAGACGAGCGAAAACGCGCATGAATTATATAATAAAGCTAAGTTACGAATGGAAAGCGGAGGCTTTCGATTGCGAAAATGGAAAACAAATGACGCCCGGCTAAGAGAAAAAATAAGCGAGACTACTAAAGATGCGCTACCGAAGCATGCTGCTGTCGGAGAAGAGGATGAAACGTACGCTAAGTCTCAGTTAGTTGCCCGAAGTGGGATGAAGGGCGAAAAGGTTTTAGGTCTTGCATGGAACTTAGAGGAAGATAAGATCTATTTCAATTTCGAACACATTGCGCATAAAAAAGAAAATTCAGTGCCAACCAAGAGGAGTCTGTTAAGTTTGCTAAGTAGTCTGTTCGATCCGTTGGGGTTGATCAGTGGAGTTATTGTAACTATGAAGATCCTTTTCCAAGATGTTTGTAAGACAAAGTTAGGTTGGGACGAAGAGTTTGGCGATGACATGAGGAAACGCCTAGATAAGTGGGTTAAGGACTTAGTAGCAACACGAGAGTTGTACGTTGATGGATGTTTATACGAATCGAGCATAGAAAATGTTGCATCGTGTTACTTACACGGATTTGCAGACGCGAGCAAGAAAGCTTATTGTGCCGTTGTTTATTTGGTTTACCGTACTAAAGAGGGCCAAGCTTGCGCAAAATTAGTAGCGAGTAAAACCAGAGTAGCGCCGCTAAAGGAATTGTCGATTCCACATCTGGAGTTAATGTCCGCTAGGATACTAGCACAGCTTGTAAACACGATCTGCAGTGCGCTAAGTTCGCAAGTGAAGCTAGATGGTGTTAGGTACTGGCTTGATAGCAAAACAGCGCTATGTTGGATAAAAAAATCAGGGCGAATGGAAACAATTTGTGCGTCATAGGGTAAATGAGATTTTAAAATTGACGAATAAAACCGAGTGGGCGCATGTCTCAACGAATGAAAACCCAGCAGATATAGGCAGTAGAGGGGTTCTCGCCTCACAGCTCAAATCAAATCAGCTATGGTGGCACGGGCCGACTTGGCTGTTAGACAATCCAGACGATTGGCCGCCTTATTCTGAAATTAGTGAAACCCCGGAAAGCTTGGTTGAGGAAAAGAAAAATACGGCGGCAACGGTTTTAGCGGTTAATTGCGATAGCGGTCTAGGGGCTGTTTTCGATATACGACGCTACAGTAAGCTAGGGAAACTTTTGAATATCACAGCATGGGTAAGGCGAGCGATTGACAATCTTAAAAGAGTCGCATCCAAGAGCGAACGTGAAACATCCCAATTGACTGCGAATGAATTGAAAAGAGCTGAGATCGGATGGATAAAAACAGTACAATGCGTATTGTGTGAACAAGGCAATTACGATCAGTTAGTTCAAAGGTTAGGGTTAATAGAGGAAAATGGAATTTTGAGGTGTACCGGTAGGCTCGGAAATTCGGATTTAGAGCAAGATGGTAAAAGACCAATCTTGTTACCGAAACAACACAGGTTTACACAGTTAGAGTAGTAGAAGCATGTCACCATAGAGTACACCACAGCGGGGTTAGATCCACATTAGCGGAATTACGTTCACGATTTTGGGTGCCAAAAGCTAGACAATGTGTAAAAAAGATTCTGAGCAGTTGCGTTACGTGCAAGAAATTAATAGGCAAGTCTTATCAACAACCGGTAACTGCAGCGCTACCAGAGTTTCGAGTAACCAAGGCGCCACCATTTTCACGGGTGGGAGTAGATTTTGCAGGACCACTTTATGCTAAACAAACAAACAGAGAAATGGAGAAAGTGTATATTACGCTGTTTACATGCTGCGTCACGAGAGCCTTGCATTTAGAATTAGTAGACGAAATGTCGACAGAGGCTTTCCAGCGTTGCCTGCGAAGGTTTACAGCGCGGCGTGGGATGCCCACACTGATAATTTCGGACAATGCAAAAACATTCAAAGCAACCGAAAAGGACTTGAGTAAGTTAATTAGTCATCCAGAAGTAAAGTCATTCATGAAGAATGCAAGAATAGAGTGGAAGTTTAATTTAGAAAAATCCCCATGGTGGGGTGGGTTCTTTGAGAGGATGGTAAGAAGTGTAAAAGAGTGTTTAAGGAAAACGTTAGGTACAGCTAGATTAACGAAGGAAGAATTAGCAACAGTGATAGTTGAAGTCGAATGTACGCTCAACTCTAGGCCCTTGACATACGAGTACGACGAGTTAGGGGAGGAAGTGTTAACGCCATCACACTTGATATTCGGTAGAAGGATAAACTCATTGCCTGATGTAGTAGAAGAGCCAGAGGAAGCTTTAGGAGAGAAAGAATATACGTCTAGGTTTAGGTACCTTACGAATAGGTTAGAACATTTTTGGAACAGGTGGAGAAAAGAGTATTTGATTAGCCTTAGAGAGTTTCATAGGACAAAGGGCAGGGAGTCAGCAACTGCGCCACAGATTGGAGAACTAGTTATAGTGGAGGACGAAGATAGAAAGAGATGTGAGTGGAAAATGGGGATGATAGTTGAGTTAGTCTATCCAGGCCAGTTCAAAAATTGTACCCGCTAGAGATAAAAAGCCCAATGGGAGGGGGTAGGGTAGGTACTGCGCACAAAAAATGTGCTGGCGCAGAAAACAACAAATCAAAGAGAAGCACTCCTCAGAGGAAGGCAGCGCTAGATGCGAAATGTTAATTTAAGTTAATGGAGGCTTGACTCGTAGTGTCAAGCGGGGGGAGTGTGTTGTGGAATTTAGTTAACGCGTGGTTGAGCACACCAACCATAAGAAAAGTCATTTACATAGTGTGCGCAGATATAGTGTTAGGGTCGTAAACTGTATATGTGTTGTAAAATGAATTGTTATGTAATGTTAATAGAATAGTGTAGTATAATATAACATAGGAAATGAAGGTTCGTGGTAGCACGTTGTAGCAACCGCGAAACCAGTAATAACGTAAACGGACGCAAATGTGGGCTGTAGGGGAGGAAAAAACCACAGAAAAACATCCTGTGGTTCGGTAAGAGATGCGTCAGAGAAACGCATCATTGTTTGGTAAAGCATCCTGTTTTAGTATTATAAATATAAGTTGAAATCATTGTTGTAAGTTAGTTGTGTATTAGAGCGTGAATTGTTAATTCCTGAATAAATGTAAAATTATATACAGTCCCAGTGTGTGAGATTGTGGACCAGCGAAGCGGAAAATCAGCCTTGTTTGGAGATTTTCAACAGGATGTTCCATTGACCAGTAGAATACAACACTTAATTAAATTTGCTGATAATATAGATAACAGATTCAGTTACCATTATGCAAGTCATCCACGATTTTCACACTGGGCTTTAAATATGCTGCAAAGAAAACGTACTTTACAACAAAATAGCATTTTTCTGAAACAAAACCCAGAAAAAGCTCATTTAACAATTGAGGAATTGCGTGAAATGGCTCTTCACCAGCCTCGTCCCCGGCGCGTGTTTTATCAATCGGTGTTTTATTAATATTAATCGCGTAGTAATGTTTGTCTCGCGGGAGGACACGCACGAAGCGACAGCGTGGGGGAGAATGCGCCTGGCAGAAAATGTTTCGAAAAGTGAAATTTGTGTCGAAAAGTGAAATTTGTGTCGAAAAGTGAAATTTGCATTGTTGATAATCTTTGATACCTTGAATAAGAACAGCATTACAGTATTAAATGGTTGAAGAACTTAACAAATCGTTTGAAAATGTGAATATTGAAGGTAAATTCTTATATTTTCTTATATTTTCTGCAATCGCGCATAATACATCTTCGGATTCTTCGAATGTTTCTTCCGCCATCTTGAATACATTTTCTGCCAGGCGCGTTTTCCCCCACGCTGTCGCTTCGTGCGTGTCCTCCCGCGAGACAAACATTACTACGCGATTAAAATTAATAAAACACCGATTAATAAAACACGCGCCGGGGACGAGGCTGGCTCTTCACGGTAATTCAAAACAATTTATGTTTAAATTGTCGAGATATGTTAGCAATATTACTGGAAGTTCAGCATATTGGTATAAGGTTAGGGAAGATTTGAAAGCCATAATTGAACATAAATCAGTTCCAACTATTTTCTTTACTTTTTCTTCTGCCGATATGCATTGGCCCGAGCTGTTTTGCCAAGAAGAGAGTAAATTGAGCACTGATGAAAGAAGGCAAAATGTCATTGATAACCCACACATCGTTGACTGGTTTTTCACAAAGCGTTTAGAAAGTTTTTTAAAGCATTGGCTTTACGGTACTCTTAATGCCAAATGGCACGGGTATAGATACGAATTTCAAGCTCAAGGAAGTATTCATTGTCATGGTGCAGCAAAACTTAGTAGTGATCCAGATTTGTGCATGCTTTCCAAAATGCAATTAAAAGGTTTTTTGGCGGAGAAACATCTTTCTACTACAGTTTCTAATGATTCTACTATATTTGATACCATTCAGAAAGGAAAATCGGCAAGTCGAAAGATTTGTCAATATGTGGACATGATATTAACATATCAACTGTTAATCTACAACCACCTGCTATTGTTCCATGGACGAAGCCGAGTGTTCATCCATGCAGGGTAAGATACGCTGATATAAAACTAGATCATAAGTTCGAGAGCGACTATACTGATTTGCTGAACACAGTACAAAGACACACGCATTGCAGTACTAAATATTGTCTTCGACATGAACGGAATAGGGACAAGTTGATTTGCCGCTTTAACTTTCCGTTTGATAAATGTAAAGATGGAAAAGTTAATTATAAAGCTGTAGTAGTTACAAAACGAAATGATTGTCGATTAAATAACCATCAACGTCTTCAACTTCAAGAATGGAGAGGTAATTGTGATCTTCAAGTTGTGATTGATCATCATGCTTGTGTTGAATATTTAGCTAAGTATGCTGCTAAATGTGAGCAGAAGTCACCAATGATGCATGATATTTTCCGATCTGTGATGACAAACAATGAAAACTTTAGTGATTCAAAAAAAAACATTAAAAAACTTGATAAAAACGTTAGGAGAAAGAGACTTCAGTGCCCAAGAAACAATGCAACAATGTGAGAAACTTCAGAATGCAGTGAAAGATGTGCATGTGCATGAAGAATCAGATAAAGAAAGTGATAAACCGTGTTTAAACCAAGAGGAGTGGATGTTAATTGCTGACTATCATAATTTACAAAATTTTGAGGTAGATTATTTAAAAGCTTTTGAATATGATTGGAAGTTGGATAATAATTCTATTCCTCTGCACAAAAAGATGAAATGCCAAACTGGATTAACAGGCATAAAGATGATTTTGAGGCAGCTTTACCTGAACAGTTAACTGAAGTAGACATTTCATCTTTTACTGAAATGCAAAGAAATGCATATGATATTATTGTGTCGCATTCTGAGAACACATGTAGAAAGCATCCACTACTAATGGTGCTGCTGGAACAGGAAAAAGTTATCTTATAGCTGCTGTAAAACAAACCTTGAAGGGAAAATGTGTAATAACAGCCACTTCTGGTAAAGCATCATTTAATATTAATGGGGTGACAATTCATTCTCTTTTGAAGCTTCCAGTAACTTATAAATATCAGAAAGATCTAACTGGCCAGTCCTCTCGTCATGCTACAAGATCGTTTGGCCAGTACTGCTGAATACATTTTGATTGATGAGTGTTCTGTTAGGTCAAAAGTCTTTTGGCTAGATTGATAGACAATGTAGACAAGCCACAGGTTTACATGAACAAATATTCGGGGGAAAATCAGTTATTCTTATTGGTGATCTTGCCCAATTGCCGCCGGTTGGGGATAAACCGTTATACCATAATAATCCAAGTAACTCAATTGCTAAACAAGGATATTGTGCTTACCATATGTTTGATAAGGCAATGATACTGACAGTTAATAAAAGGGTGCATAGTGAAAATCCCAATCAGCGAAGATTTAGAGAATTACTTTTTCGTCTGCGAAGTGGCGATTCTTCTGAAGATGACTGGAAATTGCTATTAACTAGGCAACCCAGAGAAGTTACGGAAATAACAGAATTCGAAAGCAGTTCTCGCTTATATTTCAGTAATGCTGAAGTTGCAAAATATAATTACGCCAAATTAAAAGAACTCGAAGTTCCAATTGCATTTGTACATGCAAAACACAATAAAAAAAAGCCATGAACATAAATTCTCGAGATTTGTCTGGATTAGAACCAATAATCCATATTGCTCCAGGTGCTCACGTCATGTTAACAGCAAATCTTTGGGCCTCCGTTGGGCTATGTAATGGAGCAAAAGGAATAATAAAGCATATTATTTTTCAGGCAGGCCACAAACTTCCAGACCTACCAATTGCTGTCATAGTGTAGTTCGAGAATTACAAAGGACCTTCTTTTGCTGGCATTCCAAATGGCGTTCCTATATCACCTATAACTGTTTCTTTTTAGTCCGCAGATTGCATATACAAAAGGCAGCAATTGCCTTAGAGGCTTGCTTGGGCTCTCACAATTCATAAGAGTCAAGGTTTGACTTTGCTGAAGTGTTGGATTGATGTTGGAAAAAAGGAGTTTGTACTAGGAATTACATACGTGGCTATCAGTAGAGTAAAAAAACTTTCTTCACTCATAATTGAACCAATGACTTTTGATAGATTAAGTCAAATAAAGAAAGAAACAGAATTGATCTACCGACAAAAAGAAGAACGAATAAAATTAATCGCCGAAAAAAGCTTATAAACGAAAACAACATTGTTATTTGCAATCGCTCAGGCTTTTTATTCTATTGTTCATGCAAGTTTATGTTAATAGTAACAATAGGGTATGCACATGTTTATGCATATAGTAGCCCAGAAATCTGTGTTGGTACTCAGTCTTCAACTACATTGCTTACGTGCACGGTCCACTTTATACTTATGTAATATATATATTGATAAACAATCAGGTTTTTTATGAAATTAGACACTCTAGCCAGTCTCAATATATTTTGACTACACGCTGCATTACGTCACTCAGGTCACGCGTATATAGTATATAATTACCTATAGGTGTAATGGCTGTTAAAATTCAGGAACTTTAACTCAACTTTATGCAGTTGACTGGCCAGAAGACGGAGTAGCCAAGCCATATGCGTGTTGGGGTTAATTATAATGTAATTTCATGTAATGTTTGTCGATTTTTTAATGTTTTTTGAGTTTGAAGAAGGTGTTGTTAGTGTATTTATGCTATTTATCATTTTGTTTTTCGATCACTATTTAGACATGCAACATGTCATCAACATCAAATTCAACTTCCACTTCAGGTAAGTATTTCGGGAATATTTTTACAGTAACTCATAAAGTTTGTCAGTTAATGAGACAAATAGAACTATAACCGTTTTCTCTTTTACATATAAAATTTCTATTTCAGATACAACAGTTGTTGGATATATACATAATCTATCTACGCTGAAGACAAGCAGATCGACAAATAATACCTATTTTGATATGCAAGTCCAGACGGCAGATAAAATGTATTGAGCGGTTTGTTTCTCAGCAGAGAAGCATAGAGAATTTAAGGCAAGAACGGAGGCGACAACTCCAGTGAAGTTAAGTAAGTTTCCAGTGGAGCGAAATACTTGGTCTAACAAGGACGAAATTCATTTAACGAAACGTTCTAAGCTTGAAGACCCCAAAGAGGAAGAAACAAACTTCGATTTTAAAGTTGCCGATCCAACTAATGAAAATTCCTTTCCTTTGTGCCCTTTGAGACCATTGTAGCAGGCGAAAGTTCTACAAATGTCACTGTTTCTGGACGTGTTACTTTTCAAGAGGAACAAGAAACGGTGATGACCAAGGGTAAGACGTTGAAAAAAAAAAAAGAGGCAGTCATAACAGACAATTCTTCATCTATTCGACTGGTCCTTAAGGAAAGTGATATTAAAAAGGTTGAGTCTGGATCATGTTACCGCCTTGTTAATGTCTTGGTAAAAAGCTATCAAGAGAAAAAGTATATAACTTTAAACAAACCTTCGCATGTTCTACCCAGTGTTGAAGTAATTAAAAGAGAAGACGACTTTGCTGAAAGGAAGTATTGGAAAAGTCTTGTGTCGTGCGGAAGCCATGAAATCCATTCAGTTTTTCAAATCTTGCAAACAATGTAGAACAAAAGTGATCCCAATCCCAGGCAAGGAAATAACGAAATGTAGTGAGTGTGGCCTAGTAGAATTATTGTGTGAATCTACCAAAAGAATGTTGGCGAACGCGCTTTTCAATAAGGGTGATGAAGAAATTTCACTTGTCTTATTTCATGACAAACTGGAACAGCTACACAAGTTGTTTTGTTCGCAGCAAACGTATACAAAGGAGTTTACTATTGTATACAATAAGAGCAACAACAGTGTTGTTGCTATCAAGGAACTGTAAATTTTGCTTATGTTTACAAATTTAACGTGTTGTCTGACAGTCTCTGTCTTCAAACAAATGTTGAGTGTGTGTTGTGTTGTGTGTAAACCTGTAATACGTGTATGAAAACCTTTGTTGTGCATGTGACATGTGATGATCGCTATTGGTGGTCTGTGAACATTAATGACTGTAAGTCTATAACGTCGCACATAAGTTGAGTCTGCATGATTGCCTTAATTCTTGTTATTAGTTGCGCTTATACCTCTGATAGTGTAAATTATGGTTACGTACGTTCAAAAAATAAAAGGATGTCATTGGCAATAAAATTTGCTGAGTATTTTATTGTTTAAAGGAAAAAAATTAACGTAAGGCCTATAGAATTCTACTTGCATTATTTTGAGCTTTGCTTTCTAGATCTAATAAAAATTGAGGTATGTCAATTTGTCTTATATTGCCGTTAAATTGGGGTACGATAGTTTGAATTGGAAAGGATAGATTGATTGGTGGTATGGGTTGGGTAGATAGATCGGCTGCAATGGATTCGGAGTGATTATTTGGGATGAATAGATTGGTGGAATTGGATCAGATAGATTTGAACGGATAGATTGATCACATGGGTTGCAATGCAATTCATGCAGATTGATTAGATGGGATGGAATGGAATGGCCAAATTCATTGGATGGGATGGTTGGGGTGTGCTGATTGGTTGATTGAATGGGATGAATTTGAGTGAGATGCGTGAAAATTAGTACATTGACTGGATGGGATGGGTAGATTGATTAGGTTAGGTCATGAGCAAAGTCAGCATTTAGTAGTGATAGCTATTCTAGTAGGATAAGTGTATCTTTATTAACAAAGGGTTTGACACGGCAGAGAGCAGAAATTCCTGACGTTATTTTCATGCAAATATTTTTAGTATTACTTTTCCAAGAGGAATGCTGATCAACCACTGTTCCAAGAGTCTTGCATTCATAAACTTGTTTAATTTGTTTGTTTTCAATAATAATATTTAGGTGGAAATTTTTTATTGTTTGTTTTGAGCCGATTAACATGTACTCAGTTTTAGCTACAGTACATTCAAGCTTAATTTATTGGCTTTCAACCAATTTCTAAGACTTTCTAGATCAGAATTTACTGCAACCTCAACGTCAGTCATTGAGTCTCCAGAGGCTGTGAGATTTGTATCATCAGCAAATAACCGGGGCCTTGTATTATTGAGGCATTCGGGCAAGTCATTGATGTATATAGTAAAAACAAAGGTCCTAAAATAGAACCCTGTGGTACACCACATCTAATTAAGCGCTCTGACGAAACAAATCCATTTATTTTGCACCTCTGGCTGCGATTTGTCAGGTATGATTTTAGAAAAGAAAGAGCTTGTCCTTTTATTCCATGAATTCCCAATTTTTCTAGTAGAATATTGTGATCCACAGTGTCAAATGCTTTTTTTAAATCAATAAAAACTATTAAGTTAAATAGTTTCCTATCTAAATTTACATACCACTCATTTGTACAGTCAAGTAATGCTGTGGCTGTAGAGTGAGACTTCCGGAAACCAAACTGGGAATTGCTTAATAATCCAAATTTGGTTAAATAATCATATAGTTGGTTATACAGAACTCGTTCCATGACTTTGCTTATTACTGGTAAAACTGAAATTGGCCTGTAGTTTCCTGGAATATTTCGTTGACCATTTTTATAAAGAGGTGCTATTCTAGCTACTTTCCATTCATCAGGAAAAGACAATAGAGTAAAAATAAGTGTCAGTGAATCAGATATAGCAGGTGCAGCTATTTTGACAATTTCACATGAAATTTTATCAATGCCAGTTGCTTTATTGCTTGATAACCCACATAATAAATGAAAAATTTCATTTACAGTTGTAGGTTGGAATGCAGCAAATTCCGATGTAGCCTTTTTGACATATGTCTTAAAGCTGCAATGGGATGTATCAATTTTGCTTACTAAATCAGGCCCAACATTTGAAAAATACTCATTGAAACCTTCTTGCGATATCTTGCGGATCATTTAAAGTACTTACACCCATATTTAATTCGTTCACAACTGTTTGCTTAGTTTGTTTGCCTAGTAAATTGTTAATTGTTTTCCAGGCTTTTTTTGGATTGCATTTTTGTCCTGCAATTCTCTTGGAATAATAGTTTTGTTTAGCATTTCTTAATTCAATATTCACCTGATTTCTAGCTCTTTTGTAGTGTGCCCAGTCTATTTCCGATTTACTTATAATTGCTTTTCTTTTTAATTTGTCTCTTGCATGAATAAGGCTTTTAATTTGACTTGTGATCCAAGGAATTTTGTTAGCCCTGACCTTTTTTTGCTGGAGTGGTGCATGCTTATCTAATATTTCCAAGAAAAGTTCCTTCCAAATTTCCACATAGCATTTGGATCATTGCCAAAGAGATAAACATAATCCCAATGTTGATTTAAAAGTTCATCTACAAACTTTTTTTCATCAAAATTTTTCATATTTCTCATCTCAACAGTGTTTTTCTTTTCTTTTTGCACAACTCGGATCTTTCTAATTGCAAATACTAAACTGTGATCACTAATTCCAGTGTGAACAACACCAGAATGAGAGATTTTTTCAGGAGTATTGGTAATGTGGTCAATGAGGCTAGTCATTGTCATAGTAATTTGAGTAGGCTCATTGATTAATTGAGATCATTGCTACAACTCATATATTGAGTTTAGTTTTTTAGTAGGCATGCTATAAAGCTGTTCCTTTTTCAACATGTCACAATTTAGATCACCCAGCAAACAGTGGCATAGGCAGCCTGACGATTTTGTCCCGCTATGTAAATTTCGAGTTATTATAATTATTCATGTCTTTAGAAATCTATTGTTTTCACAGTCAGTGAACACGAAAATATTAGCATAGTGGGACAAATCAACAGGCTAGCTACGCTACTGCCAGCAAATACATTTCCCTATCCTCATCATCGATTTCCTTGATCAGCTTTTCAAAGTGGTCAAAGAAATCTGACAATGCATTTGGCGGTCTATAAACAGCTGCAACAATAAATGGTTGACTGTGTGGTTTAGTAATTTCTACAAAAAAAAAAAAAGCCTCTAAGTCAGGTGAAATAAGGTCAGACCGAATTTTGTAGTTAATAGAACTAAGTAAATACATGCAAACACCACCTCCGTTTCTCGATCTGTCTTTCCTAATTATATCATAGTTGTATAAGTGAATAAAGTTATCTGAAAAACTGGAATCAAGCCGTGTCTCATTAAATGCAATGAGATCAATATTTTTGTTAGACATTGAGTGCCGAATTTCATCTATTCTTTTAGGCAGACAAACAATATTTAAAAAGGCCATTTGAAACCTCTTTTACTGAGAATTGAGTTAAGGGTTGTTTGAAAAAATGCTACTCACATTTTTTTGTTCTGAATTACTACAAGCTACTGGTGTGTAACTGTTGGTATACATATCTCAGGTACATTGGCCACTCTTCTCCGAGATACATGGGCAAACTGAAAAAATTGCTCATGGTTATTATTAGAGTTGTTACTAATGTTTCTGCACTGTTTCAGATAGCTACAGAATGCACTTCCTAGTGCTCTATCCCCATTCTTATTCAAGCGGAGGTTTGATCGGTTTAGTAAAGGTTGATCAATGCAATCATCAATTAATGCAATATTATGCTTAATGCATAGTTCATGTAATAAATTATTATAACAAGATATGTTACTGGCATTAACTTTGTTATCATACCTCTTTACAACACTGGATACAGCAATATTCTTGGTATGAACTTTCACCCTGTCAATGAGGGTCTCCATTTCTT